>NC_051852.1:72077888-72380918 GCF_905115235.1 Hermetia illucens
AGGCATTGTTTGTTTTTTTCATTAATTTCCATGACAAACATTAGCAACCTCCATGTGTTAATGAATAACTTTGTAAGCGATTCCATTTTCCGGCTTGCTATCGAACTATGTCCTCACCAGCACCATAGATCCAGTGATATATGCACATGAGTATATTCTGACGACATCGCCCATCGGCTGACTGTATTTAGAACTTACAAACAAAACTTCTTGACGGCCGAAGCTATTTAAGTTGCAGCGAGGCGGAAATAACGGAAGTAGTTGAATTTAATTAACGGGTTTGTTTAGCACGTGGAATTTGCTTAGTGCCCGAGCGGCTGAGTAAGGAAATTAGTGTAGTAGCGTGGAAAAGTAAATAAAAGTGTTAAATGTAGACAAAAGTGTGGTTTCTTCATTGAGGACGTTGAACTAACTGTGTTAGAAATAAATCCCGGTAAGACCCGGAGAATTATTCCACATCTATCATTTGTACTCGGTAGCGAGGGGCAAAGGGACAGGAGACCGTCACTCCCAAGAAATAAGCGCGCCTAGTAAAATACTAGGCTGGATGACCTGTGCCATAATTTAAGACTCCCAACAAAACAGATTCTACTTTCTTCTTTGTCAACGATTCTTTGTCATTGATATCCCCGAATTTCGGCAGCCACTTGCTGCCCTCTTCAGCGGAATCTCTGCATTGACAAATAGGAAAGTAGAATCTGTTTGTTTGATCGGACACTTATGAAAAGCGATTAATATAGGGACATCCCGATATTACTCGGGAGTCTCGCGGTGTGCACGCAAGGCGTTTGAGGTTTGCGTCTAATCGCAAGCGTTATGTCAGTTTTTGATCGGCTTCGCGATGTGACTTAAAAAAATTGCGACGAAATGTCAAATAAGCTGAGGAACAAACAGAATATTCCATTAAATTACATTGCATTGAATATAGTCATGTGGGGTATCAAATTAAAGGTTTCGATTAGTACTTTTCGAAACCGATCTTACTTTTGAGATTTATTAGAAAGGCGGGGAGTGAGATGGGTTGAAAGTGATGATTTCTTTAACGGACCCATTCTCCGAAACTATCCAACCGAAAAATCTGAAAAAAAATATGAAGCTGACTCTATATGGTGCCCAGGCTTCAAAATACTCTCCATATCGAGGTTTGTTCAAATTAAGTTAATAATAATATATTGCCATATTTTTGGGGAAATTGAGTAAAACCCCCCTTAAGTATATCCCAGAGTTATAAAAGTTGGTAGTAATATAAAATATAATATGAAGCATACTTTCCCTAAGTTTGATCAAAATCATAATATTACAACAAAGTTACAGTAGCTCAAAGTTGACTTTACCGTGTAAATTTACTGCAACTGAATATCAATATCACACTAAAGTGGGTAGTCAGACATGCTAAATGCATATACATAACGCGCTACGTACAAATGGAACAGTTCTACACTTAAATATACTCACAAAGAAGCAAACAAAACCTTTCATACCTGAAGCGCCCAGCTTCCGGTTTCCCGACTTGTTTATATATTGTTCGCTTCTGTTTCTTTTTCTATTTTTTCATATTTTTCAACTATCTGAAGCATAAACTTAAAAAAGATACTCGAAATCAAAGACTGTAAGTAATAAGTGAATATGTAATGAATGATCTATGATAAAAATAATAAAAATTTGATTTGTATTTAAACAAGTCGGGATGCCGGAAGCTGGGTGCTTCGTATGAAGGTTTTGTGTTCATATTATGCGAGAAAATCTCTATGCACAATTTTCCATTCGTGCATAGTTAACAATACCAAAATATTTCATCATATCCAAACTCAAATAGACATATGTACATACATACATATTGACGACATAAATACTGTGTTAACCGTAACTGAACAAGCATTGTTTGTTACCGCATGACGATGTATACCTACATGTGTGCTCATCTAAATTGATTTAACGCATCTTCACGTATTTCCACTTTATTCTGTGCACAAAATCATAGATATAATTTATGTACGTAAAAAACACGGGTGGTAAGCAGGTACACATGTTTATTATATTGGCTACTAACCGCAACTTTTACTAGCCCATAAATAAACACTCACATGTCTACCTCAATTAATTGAAACTGATATACGATGTGTCGGATTCGCTGAATCGAATTTTTTTTGGCACCAATTGTATCTAGATATAGTCTAGAATATATGGGCAAAGTGATTTTTTGATATTCGGAGTCCTTCGGAAATTATAGTGTTAAACACGTGATAAGTCACATGCCAGATTCATGTCGATCGCCGTAATAAAGCTCCTATTTATCCATCCGAATGGCGTTCGAATGACTTCATGTGTTTCTTGCAGAAACCTAAGGATAATTGCGATTCGTTCAGTATTTTTTTTTATTTATTGAAGAAGCCGTGAAAAAACACCAAAATTCGCAAAAAAAAATTCAACACGGCACCGAAAATTTAGCTTTTAATATTTTTTAATAATCCTAGTTTGCGGACTGTAGTTACGTCTGTACGTTAAAATGCCGTTTACTTTTTTTCTTTAAGATGGTCACAGAAAAACACACTTTTTTGGAGATGGGTGCATAAATTGCCCTGTATTTCAATAACCAACTATGCTATCGGGGTGGGAAGAGTACTATGCACGCTTAAGATATTAATAAATTTATGGTGAAAAATTCGTATTTGTATCTTTATCCAGTTCTTCACAAAAAAATTTCTAAAAAAGCCAAAAGTGGTCTTCACACGGGATGACCCCCTTAACTAAAAAAGGTCAAAAAAGGAAAACTAAAACGTTCTCATGGCCACCGCTGCTCATACAGTTCACTTTATATGATTTATATGATACATCTTAGGGTGCAATAAATTTAGTTGAGAAACGAAATTTTTTTACCTTCTATAACTTTGTTAGTAATAGTTGGAGTGGGTTCAAACTTTTCACAATTATGTCCTACATTATTGCCTATGCTGATGCCAAATTTTATATTTCTGGGCTGAACTTAAGGGTGGTCTTCAAGTAAATCTTTAAAACAAAGTAATATACTATTACCTTTGCCTGTGCAGATATCGGAATGGGATGTATTTTGAGGCTTACATTTCACAAAATTACATCACTGTGATGTGTGTGATAAGGGATCACACAGACTTCATGTTCTCACCAAATTTCGTGAAAATTGGTTCAGCCGTTTCCGAGTAAATCGGGGATGACAGACAGACATTGATGGATTTTAATAAGATTTTGTGTGAAACAAAAAAAGGGGTTATTTTTTAAAATATGCAGATTTCCTCCACAATTTTTGTGTAAATTACTATTTCTTTAAATGAAAGATTGCCTTGGAAGATATTTTTCCGTTTTATTGGCTAAATGTATCTAATTTAAACAAATGCGTTTCCTTCTTCTTCTTCCTTGGAGAAAATTATAACGCTGAAGAAGGGGACGCTTGGGAAAAATAACTTCCAAGGCAATGTTTTATTTTAAGACTTCGACTAAGAAATTACCTCCTAATCTAAATCATGAACTATTCCTTTGGTTTTTAAGGTTTTGTGTAAAAGAAAGCCTTATCAAAATCGTTTTACCGACTGCCTGTCCGTCGCACCTATTATCTTAGAAAAGGTTGTTCCTATTGATACAAAATTTGGTAGAAATTTGGCAGAAAGTTTTGACCTGTGAATACAATAGCATGTAGTGAGTAATATTGTTCTAGGTTGAGTTTAAGGTGCGTCCCCATACATGCAAAAGGGAGGTGTACATTTTTTTCACGGAATATAATCTTGTAGAGTATCAAATGAAAGGTCTCAATTAGCACCGAAACCGATATTAGTTTTGACATCGGTTGCAAAAGAGAGGATAGCGAGAGTATGAAATGGGTCATGGACCCGTTCTCAGAAATTACTCAATCGAAATATATGAAAAATTATGGTGGTCCATGCACATGGTATCTAGATTTCATACTCTCCATATCGTTTTTTAAGGAACCCCTCTAAAGTTTCTGGTAGAATCATCAACTCTTGAGTTAATGAAGGCTATACTTTAGTATTTGGTGAAAATCGCACTATTACGATCAGAGTTATAATAAGTCGAAGTTGTCACTTTTATATAAATTGATTGTATTCCATGGCTTTGAGTGTCGGTATTATAATAAAGTGAATGTTCTGACCAACTAAATGGATAAATATTACGAGCTAGGTACAAATGCCCTGTTACGTACGCAACAACTGTGGGTCCACGTTCGGCGCCAACTCGGTTATATACGCAACAACTATGGCTCCACGTAGGGCGCCGACTATGCTGCGATATAGTTCAGCATTGAATCACCTTGGCACCAAGGATGTCGACCAACCAAACTCCCCTAACAGGTTTGCCAGTCGAGAACACCAACTGTGCGAGATAATCTATGGAAACGGACGGCACGCGCTGGATCTAACCCGAATGCTAGCAGTTCGGCGAGATGTGGGGCGAGGTTCTTTGTTCTCATATATTATCTCCCTGCCAGGACAGAGATTTTATCACGTGCCTTGACTCAAGAGTCACCGAAAGTAAACCAGCCTGGGGTAAACTACTCTAATAGAGGCATGAAGTTTTAAGAAGATTTAAATCCCAAAGGAGCTAAACTACCAAACGATCTAACAACGGAGGAGACTAAATCACAAAGATTTAACGCGCGCGGGATGGCCGGGGATGGATTAACTCTAAGCCGATTCTAGCATCTACCCGACGAGTGGCCCCCGTCTTCCTTTCCTCTTCTTGGGGCCAGATTACATGGTGGCCCTGCGGCGGTCCACCACAATCTAAACGTTCATCCCCTGTCGTTTCAAACATAACGGGGGGAACTTTAAATAAATGGAGGACTGACGCCCACCTGGGGAGGTTATAGTAAAAACATTTTAATTCATTTCTGCATTATATTTTGTGTCTCGAATCGCAATAAAAGAAATTACTTTCAATTCAGTTGGTTTGAATTTTTTGGACAAACTAATTCGAATTTTTTGATGTTTACGTTAAAAAAAAATTTCATCTTATCGGACCTTCTCTTTCATCAATTTGAAATATATAAAAACTAATTTACTTTCACATTCTTCGCCTTAAATTTTCGATAGAAAGCCACTTTAATATACATAATTGTTTCTGTAAGTTATATTTCATGATTTTTATCCTTAAATTCTGCTTACGTCTATAGTTTCATGTATTCATATGCTTGAACAATATTATATAGATAGAAAATAATTATAAGTATTGTAAAAACAGTGTCCGGATAGCTGAGTGGTTAGAGCACAAGGCTGTCATACGGAAGGTCGTTCGAAACTCACTGCCATGTGATTTGTATCGTGATTTAATGTCTAATACCAGGGGACTCAACTGTGAATTAATACCTGATTCAAATCAGCGTAATAATCTCGGGGGAGCGCAATGCTGAACACATTGCCTGTAGTGTATGATCCTGTAGTGTACCATTATGGTCTTGAATGAAGTGCTCTAACAGACTTCAAAGCCCTGATCCAATATGCATTATTGCGCCAACGATTATTACTATTATTTTATTATAAAACTAGTCGGAATACCGGAAGCTCACGCTTCGGGTATAAAGGTTTTGTGTTCATCTTATGTAAGAAACTTCAACGCACATTTTTCTATCCATAGGGATAGATAGATAGGATAGTTATATAGATAACTACAAATCCAAAATAATCCTTCATATTTTTTCAAACTACAAGGCATACGTACATATTACAGCCATAGATATTATCCTTACCCTAAACAAACATTTCCGAATACTGTACATATATATGCACGTATATAAATTGATCGTACCCATATTTCCGATTTACTTCGTGCATAAAAGCATACATACGTACATATACAATACAAATGTGTCTACCTGAATTAGACACTACCCGCAAACTCATTAGTGCGCATATGCTACATACCTACATACACACACGTCTGTTTGGAGTAATTGATATTCATATACAAATGACTAAAAAACTAAAACAAAATAATTCTTCGCGACACCATTCATACGAAATCCCTTCGTTATGGTAGTGATGAATTGAAATGTGATGATGACATCATACAGGTTGTAGAGTGTACGAAATTTGCAAAAAATGGCAAAGTATCACCCCCTACAACTTTGTTAATAATAGTTGGATTTTCTTCAAACTTGGCCAAATTGTGCATTATGTTATGCCTTTTCCCCATATCGAATTTTGTACTTCTGGAATGAACATAAGGGGGTTTGCCGGGTAAATTTCTAAAATGTGGAAATATGCTATTATTAAGTTTATTTGGGCAGATATCGGAACCGGATGTATTTTGAGGCCTAGATTTCGTAGAGATGCACCACTGTGATTTTTTTTTCAGATTTTTCAGTTGGATAGGTTCTGAGAACGAGACCTGTTACACTTTTTGGGGGTCATATTTTGAGCCCTAACTCGTTTCACCCGATATCAAATATGGAACCAGTTTCGAAAAGTACTGATTTAGCCCTTTCATTTGAAACCCCACATGACCACATTTTATGAAAAAAAATTGTACACCCTCCATTCGCATGTATGGGGAGCCCTCCCTTAAACTTAACACAAAATGGTGTCACATACTGTATGTAAAGAAAACAACAGATCACATGCTCTCACCAATTTTCGCGACAATCGGTCTAGCCGTTTCCGAATAAATTGGGTATGACAGACAAACAGACAGACATCGACTCGATTCTAATAAGGTTTTGTTTCACACAAAACCTTAAAAAGTTTGAATACTTTAATGTATAATTACTTCGAGGTTGGCAAAAAATTATTTCTTCCAGTAGAGTCCATGTCAATGTTAGTCATTGTCAATAATCGAAAAGTATCCGTGTTTTATAAAGGACTGTTGTGTTGTGTAATTTAAGTTTGATCTTGGGTAGTTTGCTCATTTCATTTTTATTTATGTGTATGGATGAGCTTTTCCAATACATTCGTAAGTCCGGACCATTTAGTGTCGGTACGGTCTATTAGATATACTATGTCCTATGATCGGCATCAGCTCCCCTTCTCTTTTTCTTTCCAGAAACCAATTGCGCTAATCATGTAGTGCGGCAAAGCAGGGAAATCCCAACGATAATTATCTCTTTCGTGGCTGAAGCCCAAAGATTCAAATTTGAATTTCCAATTGGCATATTCAAACCTCGAAACCGGCCAGAAAATTTATATCGTCTGATGGTCTCGTTGCGAGCGGCCTGGATGTTATCCAAGTCGCTCGCCTCTATCGAGTCCAGTTGGAGAAGACTCTGAGTAAGCATTTCGTCTAGGTATAAATACTCCCTGTCCGGATAGCTGAGTGGTTAGAGCACAAGGCTCTTGTACAAAAGGTCGAGGTTCAAATCTCACTGGTGGCAGTGGAATTTGTATCGTGATTTGACGTCGGGTACCAGTCGACTCAGCTGTGAATGAGTACCTGAGTCAAGTCAGGGTAATAATCTCCGAGCGCAAGCCTGTCCACATTGCTTCCTACTGTAATCCGGTAGTGTACCGTTACGGTTTTGAATGAAGTGCTCTAACACACTTCAAGGCCTTGATCCAATTCTAACGAAGCGACAGATTGATGTGCAGCACTTTGGCCCCGAGGGTGGTGGTTAGGTGCGAGCTGCCTAGGAGTGTGCCGAACAGTGTTGTGCATATTTATATTCGTAAATATGAATACGAATAAATTCGTACGATGATTTTCTATGAATACAAATGTATTCATATTCGAACAATTTAATATCTCGATATTTATACAAGTGAATACGAATACGGCTGAAGGTTAATACCGGAAATGCATTGAGCCTTTGGCAACCCACTCAACATCCCATCAATAAGCAGCCTGGGATAAGCACTTTTTACTTTGCGGGCATCGAGGAACATTCCCACCTTGCTTGCTTTAGCGATAACCGCCACCGGACTTCTCGACGACGTCCATTTCCAACAATCGATCTGCCTTCGCGTACAAAAGCTTCTGCACGGATAGTATGTTATTTGATCGGTTTGGCATTTCCTATATCAACATGATTCGATACCAACGATGTGCGTGTCATCGAAAGTCTCTAAAGGTCTCGAACCTAGATGCTAGATTAAAAGCGTGAACAAAATTAACTTCCAAGTACAAGTTTTGACTGGCTGGGGATGATCCAGAACTCCAGCTCAGCTGTGGATCCCCTAAACATGACCGTAACAGAAGCCTTTCCTAGTGTGGAATGAGAAGCCCCATCTGCTATCTTTAAAGTGAGACGTAATTTTCGGATGGAGTCTAATTTTTCACGTAAGACTTGCTCAGCCAGTTCAGCGGAGATACAACTCACCGAAACTCTGGCGTCCACCAAGCCCAGTACATCCTTACCCCAAAGGATGATGCTCGCATATGGTCGTAAGTCTCCCTTCGGCTTGTCCGTTAACACTACTGTCGAAAGGAACTGATGTGCCCTCTTTCGTGTAGTCCAGTAGGGACGGAGCAGAGAGTGGAACGCCGTTTTTTCATGCACACACGCCGTATCCTTGGCCAAATACATTACGGCTTGCCCGACACATATCCCAGTGATTGCCAGGCTCTCGACAGTTCCAGCACATTGGAGTAGGCTTTATAGCCTCAAGCTGGTTATCATCTTCTTCGTCGCTCGGATGTGTAAATTCCGAATCGTTGGATACCTCGCTTACGATGGTTTTGAGAGCGAGACGAGAGGAGTGATGCAGTGGAGGTTTCGGTCTCCAAGAAGTTCCAAACCTTCCCCTCCGTCGCTCTTCCCTGTCCAAGAACTCCAGTTCTCCAGCTGCTGAACAAAACTGCTCTACGGTGCTAGATGCTGTTTGGTCTGAACATCAAGTCGATGGTAAACGTCCAAAAGGCGGGCTGAAACAACAGTAGCTTGATACGCTGGATGGGGATTTAAAAGCCTTGAGATTGCACCCAGATCAGGCATTCAATAGAGCTAAATGGCGAAACCGATCACGCCGAGCCGGCCCCGTCTGTAAACGGGACAAAGGCTGAAGAAAAAGAGAAAGAAGACTTGGCTTTAGAATGACGATGTTGAAATGAAGGCCCGTGAAAAGAAACGCCTCTACCACAAGTTTCTCGACGATAAAACGCTCGCCAATTGGCAAATTTATAAGAATGCCAACTGGCAGGCAAAGAAAGCGATCACGAGCGGCCCATTACAAAAATTTTTACGATAAACTGGACACTCACGATGGCGGGAGAGATCTGTATCAACTTGCCAAAAAGCTGAAACGAACGCACGTGTATTTTCTTATTTTTATGGGTGATCATTGTTACTCTATTATTATTTTTTACTATTTGTTTACTGAATCGGCGAGTTAATTTGTTTCTTCTGTTTTCTTTACGGAAAACAATTTCGTGTTCATCGAAAGGTGTGGGGGGTTCTCGTTTTTGATTTAGTTTGTCTATATTTTTCTCTACAGCTTGTTGAAGTTTATCCTTGATAGTTGGGTAAATTAGTTGACGGAATTCATTGAGTTTTTGTAAGAATTCGTGCTCGTAAGGAGTTGTGGTCGGTTGCCGAATGAATGGCGTTATTGTACGTTATCACAGCTCATGCAGGATGTCGTCATGGTCTTTGTTTGTTACTTTATTGTAGATAATTCGGTATATTTCCGTGAGGGTTGAATGTGATCTTTCCACAGGGGCATTACTAGTGCTCTGGGCGAATGATGTGAGATGCAGTTGAATATCATATTGGGAACAGAAATCCTTGAAAAGATTAGCTGTAAATTCATCTCCTTGATCTGCTACTAACGTTTTTGGAATGCCGTGAAGGCTTATAAAGTATCTTATGGACTTGATTATCGTGAGGCTGTTTTGGGCAACTAGTGTGTAGGCTGCGATGAATTTTGAGAATTTGTCAGTTATGGTGATCTGATTTTTGGAGGGTTTCTGTCGTATTTTAAAGTTTGACACACCTGGCAGTTGTTTATTGTTTGAGTTATTTTTGATTTCATGAATGGAAAGTAATAGGTTCTTTTGAGGTGAGCTGTTGTTTCGTTGATTCCCCTATGGTTATTTTTATTGTGATATTCGTTAATTACTCTGTCTTGTTGGTCGTTTTCTCTTACGTCAGTCAGTATTGTCGTACATCGGAGTAGCGTCGGCATTTGCGTTTAGCTTCCCTTTTTTATGTATCACTTGGTAGTCGAATTCTTCTAGCTTAAGTCGCCAACGTATAAGCTTCGAGTTAGGATCTTTTAGACTCATGAGCCATAGAAGTGGTTGATGATCCGTTACGATTTGAAACTTACGACCAAATAGGTGTGGGCGGAAATATTTTGTTGCCCAAACTATTGCTAGAAGCTCTTTTTCTGACGTAGAATAATTTATTTTTGTATCGGTTAGGGTTCTACTTGCGTAGCATACTGGTCTATCTGTAACAATAGGTCCCTGTGACAGCACAGTCCCAATAGCAAAATTACTTGCGTCAGTGGTCAATACAAATGGCCTGGAAAAGTCTGGGTACTGTAATATCGGTTCGTTGGTGAGAAGCTGTTTGCAAAACTCGAATGTTCTGACATAGTTTTCGTTTAAGTCAATGGTTCTATCCTTTTTCGAACATTCGGTTAGAGGTTTTGTTAATTTAGCGAAATCCTTTATGAACTTTCGGTAATATCCGAGAAGTCCTAAGAATGCCTTGATTTCTTTTTTAGTTTTGGGGGTAAGGTATTTTCTAATAGCATCAATTTTATCGGGGTTTGGTCTAACACCTTGGCTTGTAAACTGACTTCTTTCTTTAGAAATTCGGACTTGCCAGTTGAATTTTGAAATTTGTTGCTCTTAGTTTGTCAAACACTTTTCTGAGGTTTTCAATATGTTCCTGTAACGACGTGGAAAAGACGATAATATCGTCGAGGTAGACAAGACATGAGGTTCCCTGGATGTCTTTTAATATATATGTCTCGAGGGTCCATCTCAATCTGGTGGAATCCACTTGCCAGATCGATCGTTGAGAAATATAGACATCTCCCGAGTTTGTCCAGAATTTCGTTAATGTTGGGAATTGGGTATTTATTACTGATGGTCTTTTCATTTAGCTTACGGTAGTCTGTTACTAGACGCCATTTTTGCTTGCCACTAGCGTCTTTCTCTTTTGGAACAATCCAAATTGGAGAGCTCCAAGGTGAGAAGCCGGATCGTATTATTCTTTGTTCCAACATGTCTTGAATTTGAGATTGGACTTCCGTTTGATGATGGGATTTGTAAAGCTAAGGTGTTCTCCAGGTTTAAAGAAGATGTCTTGGTAATCTCTGCAGATTTTGATAATTTGGTCTTTTTCTTCTTCATTCAGGTGAGACGTTCGGATACAATCACTTATGATACAAGGGTTGATTTAGTTCGAGGGCTTCATATAAATGTTGAAGTTGTTAAGTTCACAAAAATTTTCTTTGACATATTCCTTGGCCTTAAGAGGTTGGTCCAAGTACAAATTTTCGTCGAGATCCGATGTGTTGGTTACTTCGACAATGCTAAACCAATTTTGTGTAAGATGAATCCCTTCGGAAATAGTTAGATTTTGGGAGATTTCTGTTTTAGGCAAGTACACTTCTCCTTCTTTTACGTCTACGGGCAATTTGGCTAGAATTTTTGAATTTCCTGGTACTGTATATTTAGCGGATGCAAAGTTGGGTTTATAAAGAATAGGTATGATTGCGCTTTTTGTTATGAGTGTCTTGTTCTCAAGGTCAACTTTGGCTCCGAGTTTAGAAAGTATGTCCAGTCCTAACAGTCCATCGAAATATTTGTGGAATTTAAAAATGAGGAAACTACACTCACCATATTGGTTAAATTCCAAGAAGTTGGGTAGTGTAATTCGTTTGCTTAGTTTATGTTGATTGAAAATTGTCGTTATTGTTACTGGATTGACATCCTCCAAATCTTCTGACCGAACAAATTCTGGATTTAGGAAGGAAGCTGATGCTCCTGTACCGATTAAAAATCTTAAGGGACGACCGAATGGAGATGCTATAATTATATTATGTATGGAAGGACTGATCCATGTTTATTGACGTCTAAGTAGCCGATTGGCTCGTTGAGGCTATTTGCCAAAAATTTTGATCGTCAATTTCGTAACAAGGATTTTGCTTAGGTGATTGGTTAAAATCTTGTGAAGAGTCCCAGTCTTGGTTTTCGTTTATGAAAAGTTGATCGGGCACTTCGTCGCGATAGTGTGTTGGTTCCTGAACGTTAGAGCTCATATTTGGATTTGAGTTTTCTAAGGAAAAAACATTGAATAGTTCCTTAGAAACGAAATTTGCTGGTCCTGTTGGGTGGAAAAAATTGTTCCGTGGGTATTCATTTTGCCTGGAGTTTTGAGATCGAGTTTGACGTGTATTAGCAGATCCAATTTCCATTGGTTCTGCTTTGGGTAGTTGTAAAATGTTTGTCCTATTAAATTGATAGTTGGGGTTTTGGGGCAGCGATTGGTTAACTTGTATATTATTATGTTGCAGAAATTGGGGTAACTTGCTGGGGTTCCAAATCATTGGTGTATTGTAGTTTGGATTGCCAGCTATCTGTCTAAAGGTTGGATTTAATGCGTTGTTTTGGGCTAAATGTGTTCTTTTAGTAGGTCTGACGTATTGCGGTATGCGGAGTACAGAGTTATCGTACCTTGCGTAAGATATGTTCTGCTCCTTAATGCAATAGGCAAATGCCGTTGCCAGGTTATCAGGCTTCATTGCTCGTACCGTTGCACCAAGAGGTTCTTTTAAACCTGATAGAAATGCGTTTAGGCACATTTCGGTGTATAAGCTCCGTTTTGCTTTCACTACATTATTGTCTTGTTCGTGAATTTGAACATAGTTTGTCATGGTTGCAGATATTTCTATAATTTCGTTGTAGAATTTTTCAACAGGTTTCTTACCTTGTTTGATACCGTGAAGGTCTCTAATTAACGAAATTTCATTACGTTTGTCGGCGTAATGATGAATGAGATTTTGTTTAATGGTTGCCCAGTCAAGTGGGGTTCCATACATATTTAAAATTTCGTTAGCCGATTCCTGAATTTTATTTCTGACAGATCGTAATAGTAGGTTCTCATATGGAGTGCCTTCTGTACACAAAATAAGTGAGCGAATTTCGTCAACATTATTGAGGAATTCAAAAAATTACTTCGGATTACCACTGAACTTTGGTAGATCTTTGATCGCATCCGGGACGCGTAAACCCTCACAAATGTCCTTTGCGGTGGTAACATGGTTGCTATCGTTATCGTTTGTTGCCATTCTGACTAAACGAATTGAGTATAACAACGTCTAATAAGATGGTTCAAAGATTTCGTTTTAGAGATCTAATTATTAATTCACTTGTCGAGATCACTCAGTCGCGATTGTACTTGCTGAATTGAATTTCACTTAATTATTATTTCCCATTTCACAATTTATATATGTTTTCACACAAAAACTATAATGGCATTAAATCTAGGAGTGAGAAGGATGGATTAGACAAGAGAGAGCTATCATATTCCTTGATAACCGATGACTGCAATTGGTCCTTAATCTTTCCACACGCAACACATTGATTCTAAAATTAGTTGAGATATTGTAGATTGACCGGTTCTTCGGGGACGATATTCTCTCGTTCCACTACGCGAATTTCCGAATAAATTACCGATAATCCTTCGATACTTGGATTGGAAGGATTCGCAAAAAGAAAACCGAACCGTCGACTGCGCCAGTTATGGAACTTGTTCCATAGACATAAAAAAAAATAAATGATTTTATTTTTAGACGTTTATTTTGCGAATGCAATACAATACAATAACTGAACTTACGTTAATTGAGTGCATCATTTATAATATTACAATAATGCTTACTCAGGTGCATGTGCGTGGAGTGCGTTAACATATTATATTTAGAAAAAAGTAGAGTGCATGGCATGTGTGGCAATCTGATGAGTTAGCATGGCATGTGTTGGTATCGAAGTTCGCATTGGGGTCGTTGGCGTGGATGCATCGGGTGGTTATGATGGGGTGGTTGACGTAACTCTCACTCCCATGTGATACTTAAGAAACACTAAATATCTAATAAAAAAAGTAGTAGTAGAAATTTGCAATTTTGAATAGGTGAATATTATCATTATCATCATCAAGCATTGAACATTCAGAGTACATTCCGGAAACCAGATTTCATGTATTTATACGTTCCATTTAAGCTAAAACTATTAAAAAAAAAAAAAATAAAAAAAAAGACAAATTATCTTGGACGTTGGCCTTAAGTGGGGTTGAAATGAAATATTATAGAATATGCAGTTTTTTTGTTTGGAAGTGCTGCTTTCAAAGAAGGAATTTGGGAAACCCCAATATACTTAAATAGGAATTTATGTATGACCATGAAATGGTCATGAAATGAAATTAGAAAACTGCACAAGATCAAATTCACATTATCTACATAACAGCCCATTATAAAACACGAGTAATTTTCGATTATTGCAAATGACAAACATTGACATGAACTGGAAGAAATAATTTTTCGCCGACCTGGAAGTAACTACACATTGAAGTATTCAAACTTTTTTTATAATAATAATAATCGTTGGCACAACAATGCATATTGGATCAGGGCCTTGAAGTCTGTTAGAGCACTTCATTCAAAATCGTAACGGTACACTACAGGATCATAGTACCCTATGGTAGGCAATGTGTTCAGCATTGCGCTCCTCCGAGATTATTACGCTGATTTGACTCAGGTATTAATTCACAGTTGAGTCGTCTGGTATCCGACATTAAATCACGATACAAATCACATGGCAGTGAGTTTCGAACAGCGACCTTCCGTATGACAGCCTTGTGCTCTAACCACTCAGCTATCCGGACACTGATTTTACAATACCTATAATTATTTTCTATCTGTATAATATTGTTCAAGCATATGAAACATGAAACTATAGACGTAAGCAGAATTTAAGGATAAAAATCATGAAATATAACTTACAGAAACAATTATGTATATTAAAGTGGCCTTCTATTGAAAATTTAAGGTGAAGGATGTGAAAGTAAATTAGTTTTTATATATTTCAAATTGATGAAAGAGAAAGTTCGATAAGAGGAAATTTTTTTTAACGTAAACATCAAGAAATTCGAATGAGTTTATCCAAAAAATTCAAACCAACTGAATTGAAAGTAATTTCTTTTATTGCGATTCGAGAACCAAAATATAATGCAAAAATGAATTAAAATGTTTTTGCTCTAACCTCACCTGGAGGGCGTCAGTCAATTTATTTAGAGTTCCCCTCATTATGAAGCGGCGGGGGATAAACGTTTAGGTTGGGGTAGGCCGCCGCAGGGCCACCATGTCATCTCGCCCCCACGAAGAGGAAAGGAAAACGGGGGCCACTCGTCGGGTAGATGCTAGAATCGACTTAGAGCTAATCCTTCCCCATCCATCCCACGCGTGTTAAGTTTTTGTGATTTAGTCCCCTCCTTTGTTAGGCCCGTTTTGCAGTTTAGCTCCATTTGAGTTTAAATCTTCGGTGGTATCAATCCGCCTAGAAACTTCACGTCTCTATTAGAGTAGTTTACCCCAGGTTGATTTACTTTCGGTAACTCCTGAGTCAAGGGGATAATATGTGAGAACCAAGAATCCCGGCCCACATTCCGCCAAACTGGTAGCTTTCAGGTTAGCTCCGGTACGTGCGGCCCGGTTCCATATATTATCTCGCGCAGTCGATGTTCACGGCTGGCATGGGAGTTTGGTTGGTTGACAGTCTTGGTGGCGTGTTGGTGCCAAGGAGATGCAACGCAGGACTATCATCGTAATAAAGTTGGCATCCAACGTAGGGCCAAATTTGCGAACCGTAGCCTGTATGATTGCATCCGTCATTTGCATCGCATCAGCCGCAATTTTTGAACACAATTGCACTTTATGCCACCGTATTAAAAAGTCAGTGCACCATCAATTTATATCTGACAACCGCCAACATACACAAAGTATCCGATGTTACAACAGTAACTAGATGGGACATTTTTGGAACGATTGCACAAAACAATTGAGGCGGCTCAGATACACTACTTGCAAGCGAACATCACATGTGTGGAAGCAACCGACGAAAATAACGTATTTTTATTGGAAGTAAAACTCCTAGCTGGCAAGACATCGACTCTAATAGATACTGGAAGTACTGTAAGTTTAGTTAAAAACTCTGTTGTAAGAAGTGGTAACATAAACGACCTTTTTGTATCCATGTGTGGTATTAATGATTCAAAATTGAACATTTTAGGTAGTGTGGTGATGGACATAGTTATTAACAATGTCAAATTTTACGTAGTTTCCAAGAATATCATGAAATACCATTGCTTGTTAGGCAGAGATTTTATTCAACGTTGTGACCTTTAAAAAATAAATAAAAAATAACTGTCGGGATTTCAATCATTTCTTTAAAAGACGTAATGAATGTCAAAACCGAGTGTCGGTAAAGAGTCGTACATAAAAACGGAAATGAAAATCGAACTGCTAAATGATAAACCGATTCATTTTAGTCCAAAAGTATTAACATTCTAAAATTTTATTTAAGAAACGAGGGATTCGCCTCCATTCCCTCCATCCACTTAATGGCGGACCTGACCAGACGGAAAGCAACATACTTTCTCGGTTGTGGTCTACGGAAGCTTCATCCTTGGGAAAGCACCCAAGTTGCAAAATACATAACTTGCGATTGCGTCCTGGGCATTATAATTCACACACAATTCATACACATATCGTGTTTTTAAATTAATATAAGGGAGCAAATGACAACTTGTAACCCCTTCGGTCACGGTGCTCCCACGATAGAGGTGAGGCAGCGTCTGATGAATTGCCTTTCCCTGGACGATGGTGGTATTGTGAGAAGTACTTCAATTAATGGACGATAAATTATTGGAGATGCAACCTTTAAAATATGCATTTTCCAGTCCGAAATTCTTAGGTTACCGTGTCTGCTGATGGTATCTCGCCCAGTGAGAGCCACATTTCCGCAATCCCTGATTTTCCAATTCTTTCTGATGTACGATAATAGGCATATCAAGTTATTTCTGAAAGTTTGTTAAGAAATTTGCTAGAATTGCAGGTCCGCTTTACGCTTTGTTAAAGAAGGAAAGGAAGTTAACTTTTGGTCCGTCCGAACTTGAAGCATTCGAGAAGCTAAAGGTCTGTTTGACGGAGGCTCCGATCTCAGCTATTTACAACCCTCTAGCAAGTACTGAACTTCATACTGACGGACAGGTTTTGGTGCTATTCTTTTGAAAAAAGTGAAGCGATGGCGGCTTTATGGTTTCTTACCAGGGCAGAGGCAAATCGTCAGATGCTGGACCAGGAAAGAGGGAGTAAGTTGCTCCCCATTTGGTCCGGTCCAGCATTAAGTTGATGCGGACTTAGGACCCCATCATTCTCAAAACGGTTATTCTTTTGCAAAAACGAACCGATGGGGAGCTTCGTCCCGTATCATGCTCTAGTAAACGAACGTCTGCTACTGAGCAATGACAATATTCCCACGTTTTTGAAACGCTTGCTATCGTATAGGCGCTTGAACGTTTTAGAGTTAATTTACACGGAATTGAATTTACTATCGCTACTTGCTGTAACGCTGTTAAATTAACACTTGATAAAAAGGATTTAAACCCGCGTTCAGGTAGATGGGTTCTACTATTTCAAAATGAAAATTTTAATGTATTTTTTGTTTGGAAGGTAGGTTAATGCGTTTACGCACAGAGTGCTGGACTCCCACAACAGTACGCTGTCGGATTGTCAACTAAACACCTCCCTGTGATCAGAAAACTAGCCTGGAACCGTTTGACACATTACTTCGGGCTAGCCCTCCCGCTCTCCTAGCTTTGCGAGCCTTCAAGTCAGGGAATTCCTTTCACCAACGGGAGGGGAGGGGAGGAAGGGAGTTATTAGTTTAAACCTTTAAACCCTTTCCATCCGGTCCCTCCGCCGGTCGAGTTCAATCTTCTTCGCAATAAGAAGAGCCCGAACATAATGCGCAACACGACTCCAGTTGCCAGAGCTCTTCAACATCTCTCTGAGAATGATGTCTGGAGAATGCTCCCCTATGTCTGCATAAAGCTGCTGAGGAAAGCTTCTGCACCTTTCGTAAGAGAAAAAGGTATGTTCAGCGTCGTCCGCTGCTTCATTGCAGAACACACAATCAGGAGATCGCGCCTTCCTAATCCTGTGCAGGTAAGACTGGAAACCTCCATGCCCGCTTAGAAGTTGGGTTCAGCCATGGATCTAAATTGTCGATGAGCCTGTCACTTGGCTCATTTTGCTAAGGGAGTCTCCACTCGGTAAGGGTGCATTGACGTTCTTCACGGGCAACACCTTACCTTCAGTTTTCGCCCTTGCGGCGGTAGATGGCTTTACGCTCCTTGGCAAGGAGGACAACGGGGATCACTCCCGCGATCACCATCACGGCCGGTTCTGTGGCGGGCGATAAACAGACGTCACTTGCAAAGCAATCGGCGCTTGCGCTTACGATGCACCTCCCGGTCAAGGGAATCAGCTCATACCTTCCCGTCATTGAGCAGAACCGACTGCGTTGCTCCCATAATGACGGCTATAAGCTTTTCACCCGTACCGACCTGATGGACCGCATTGAACGGACATTATTCCCCAGATATTCTGTACGGATTGATGTCAATAACGCGGAAAGCGCCGAAGATTGCCCCTTTTTTACAATGAAAGAGAAGCCAGGGACCTATCCCCAAGGTAGTTCGGGTTCAGAACTGGTAGAGCCACAGTTAATGCCGTTATGGAGGTCGTGGATGCAGTTCATAGAGCCGAGGCACACAGTCGCCGATCTCGACGGATGGTGCTCCTCATAACGTTTGATTTCTGGCGTCCCCCAGTACATAGAAGGCTTGCCACGGCTGGGACCCATCCGGGGGCATGGAAGCCTCACACGCCATCGTTATCAGGTTCATTGCTACGGTGTTAGCTGCGACGCTACCACCCCCGAAGCGCCCTCCAGCGCGGCTCTGCCTGCTCCAAGAACTTCGACGAACTTCTCGATGTTCACCCTCCCGACGTTCTACACGCACCCAAGCGTCGGGTTGATGCTCACCGGTGGTGCCAGAGATTCCGACGCAAAGTGATCTCAGGAATGATTCCTTCACAACCTGGGCGCCGAAACGTTGGTGTGGATCCGGTGTTTAAAACTACGAACCCGGTTCTCGCCGCCGTTTCCAGAATCCGTTTCCCCCAGTAGTGTGGCTGAGACATGCCCCATTCAAGGGCCCTAGCATTAAAGTTACCGACTACCAAGAATCGTCCCTCGTGCTCGAAACGGCGTCCTCCAGAGCATCAAACCGTCGCCGAAAATCTGACATCGTCTCATTCGTCAGGTAAATGCTAAAAACGTTACTTATCTATTTCAGGTAAATATTGTGGGCAGCCTTCGGCATATGGCGGGTTGACTTTTGTTAACAAATATCCTCACACAAATCAAGCACATGCCGTTGACCCAAACACACAATGGTTCGAGCGGTATCCCTTTACATGCTTACTAAATGGTTCCATACCACCGTCGCAAACTGTGATTGATTGATGATATCAGGATACGTCTTCACTTCGCTTTCAGGTCGACGCATGCAGGACCTGGAATACCAGCCGCAGCTTCATGATCTTCTAGCAAGGTTTTTGTTTACGTACAAAGTGCACGTTTTTATAGAACAGGTTATTGATCGATATCAAAATTGCTGACATCGAATTGCATAAGTCAAGTAAAACTATTAAAAAGAAAAGTTTCCAGTTTAACTATAGATTTTTTATTTAAGGATAGCAGATATGTGTGTCGGACACAACATGTGTCCTTCTTCAGTGCTGGTTTCGTAACAACAAGATTACAAAACCAGCACTCAATTAAAATTTGAGACTTATACTCTTATACTAATTTTAATTGATGAGTCGATCGGATGGCTAGATATTTTATGAATCTATGCATTACCGCGGTAAACGACCTTGTTAGGTTTCATGTTAAGTATATCGATTAAGAGTGGTGAGTCTTTCGTGTGCAATAAAGCAGTAGATACCGAATTTATAACGTTCGAATGTGTTTTCTTTCCACCATAAGAATTTTGGTCCGCCGAGTAAAAAAATAATTAATGCGAAGTTAATTATTTTTTCGAATCGGTATTTAGCATAGTTTGCCCGTTTTGTAGTTTATAACGCGAAGTTTAAACCATGGCGCGAAATAGTTTTCGAAAAAAGTTCTGAGTTGACAGCTGTCGGGCAATACACGCGAACTGCTGTAGCCCTTTTATTGAAAATGCGAAGTTTTCTATTGACACTTTGTTTTAGAAGCGCCAAGTTTCCAACGTTTTAGTTGTGAACGTTGAGGGACTGGTTGACAAAAACTAATGCCTGTGATTTGTGACTAAATTTTCCATCAGCATCATTAAAAGTCGGACTGTTTAGAATATAATCAGAATAAGTCTTTTTACGAAATATAACACATTGTACACTATTTAACATTTTATCTAGAGTATAATGTTAACTCGCAATAATTTGCATGCAAAGTATTTGCCCCGCAAGGGGGAAAATCAGTGCGAGTACGCGCGATTTCAAATTGTTTGGCCCGTGACCATGAGCGAGATGTAACGAAAATCCGATCAACTGTGTTTGACATACCGTCCGGACTTGCCAATGTATTGGTGAGATCGGCAAGTTTTTGCTTATGCATAAGTGAATACGTGAAACAACTTTTTGCTAGATGGGTAAGCACGCCGTAGTACCCCAATAGCCAAAGGTCACTGCTCTCTCTCTTACCAATAGGATTTGAAGAAAGATTATGCGTTTTCCTTGTTTAGCGTCTCTGATGTGTAGAGATAAGCTTTTGTAGCGCATTCGCAAGTGGGGTCATTTTAGTGTGGGTACTGCCTATAGTAGATTTACTGTGGTAAAATGTATTGAACAAAATCAGCTCAAAATACATTGCATGAGAAATTGGTTGACATAGCGTTTTTTTTCTGTAATATTCGTACCTATGGTTTTTTAGTCTACTAAGAATTTTCCCTGTAAGCTAAAATTGTGTATATAATAAGTGTTCAAATGCAATAAAATTTCAATATGGTTCAAGCACACAAGTCTTTAATTTGTTTAAAGCTTAGGTGAGACTGCCTAAGCACTTGGCCATATTCAGTTTGATTTCTTAGAAAAGTCAACATTTTCTGGTCCGTCGAGCCGGATACTGAACGAGTTGGAGAAATTGTTCTTTACCGCAATCTTTGCGCTCAATATTTTACACCGTGTATATTGAACAAATCAATTTGGTGCAAAAGAGTGGCAAGACTCCGTTGCTAGAGAGCTTAAAAGTACCGTAGTAAGTAGATCCGTGACGTGACAAGATGACCAAGGAGGTGATCTTAGTACAGAGGGATAATTTCGCCAGTCTGAACAGACTGAGCCGAAATCATTTGAAGGACAGCAGGGGGAGACATTCCCTTGGCTATTTCCAGGCCAGAATACAACGACTGGAGGAACTGTGACAAGCTTGCCAAGAACGACATGGAACAGTCCTGGATGACCTTTCAGGAGATTCCAGTAAACAGAAGTCCTATTTAGAAGAGTATGAGAGCGCCGAAGAAACGTATTTGGATTTGCTTACTCGTTTCAAGTCGGGCTTGGTGGCATACCAGCCCATCACGCAACATACGGACAGCAGCGGTTCAGCGGCGACGAACCGGGTGTAGTTGGAAAGATTGACTCTCCCGAAGTTTGATGGGAAATACAGTCAGTGGCGCATGTTCAATTCGTTAATTCACTGCAACGAGACGCTGTCTGCGGTTGAAAAGATGCAGTACTTGAAAACTCATGTTCCAGGTGATGCTGCAAGAGTCATTCAACATCTCGATGTGAACAACGGAAATTACGAGGCAGCAAGGCACATGCTGTGAGAACGGCATGATAACAAGCGAGCTATGGCATGGAATTACTTGCACAAGTTCGACAATTTGCCAATGGTAAAGGAAGATTCTGATTCCTCTATCAAAAGAGTAATGGACGCCACCGCAGAGTTCATCGCTAATATGAACATTATCGGCGTCAACACTGAACATTGGGACTTATTGGTCATTTTCGAAACAACTCAGAAATTGGACGAACAATCTCGACGATTGTGGGAAGCATCACTGGGTGCTAACGCAGAGTTACACACCTTGAAATCGTTTTTGGAGTTCCTGACGAGTCGGTTCAGGACACTCGAGACGTTGAACATTCCTCGGAAAACTTCCAAGGTTGACTCATTGACGACTACAACGATAAAGGCATGCAGCATTTGCACCAAGGATCACTACGTGAATCAGTGCCACAAGTTCAGAGAGATGGACGAGCAACAACGGAAAAATGAAGCAACGAAACAAAACTTGTGCTTTAACTGCTTAAGGAAGGGACATGGCGTCAACCAATGCCGCTCAAGTGGCAGGTGCTGGACATGTTCGAAGAAGCACCATTCGTTACTACATAACAGTGAAATCACAAGCATTTCAAAAAAATTGACAGTTGATGCTAAACCGTTCATCCCAACTACCCAAGCGTTGTTGGCTGGGGATGGAACGCAGGATCAAATAGTACTACTCGCAACCGCTCGAGTTGATGTACAGAGTGTTTCGGGCGAATTTGTGACTCTGAGAGCTTTAATAGATTCTGAGTCGCAAAGGAGTTTCATCCCGGAATCAGCGGTTCAATTGCTTGGTCTACGAAGACGGTTCTCAAAGATACATATATGCGGAGTCGGAGCAGATACAAGAATGCAAAGTAAAGGTAGTGTGGAGTTAGTGATCAAGGCAAAGTATGGAGACTTCACAACCAACGTGTCAACTTTAATACTACCAACCATAACGAACTTGCATCTGAGAACCGAAACCACAGTCAAGCTGCCAGTGGGACTATCAGTCAAAAAATTAGCTGATCCCCAATACGGAACTCCAGGACGAATCGACATTCTGCTTGCAGCAGACACCTACAACGAGATCGTGTTAGCAGGGTTCAAAAAGGGATCTCCTTGTGCAGTGAATACCAGACTTGGCTGGATTTTACTCGGTCCGACTTCTGCTTGAAACAATCAAGAGGGCATATTGACATTTATCGCTACTGAAGACAGCACGGATAGGCTGGTCAAGAGGTTTTGGGAAATCAACGAGATACCGAGCGAATAGCCGCTATGGAATGGTATCAGCAGATCACCAGGAGGGACGAGTTTGGCAGATACATTGTTTGGCTCCCATTTAAGCAAAATGCGGATCTCGGAAAAATCGTGTGCAACTCGCAGCGAAAGGCGTATATTCGCTTCTCGCAATTGGAAAAACGATTGCACAATGACGATGGCTTAAGTAACCAATATGTAGTATTTATGGAGGAAAACCTTGAGCGAGGCCACATGGTGGAAGTACCAGTCGCAGATAAGTTTGCAAAACAGACATATTACTTGCCTACGCCACCAGACATCGAAAAGATGTACCGACAGATAAGTATACATCCTCAGGATCAGGACTATCAACGAATCCTGTGGCGAAGTCATCCATCCGAACCGATTAAACTTTTTAAATTAACAACAGTTACATATGACACGGCCAGCGCCCCATACTTAGCGATGCGCACTTTGCATCAGCTATCGGATGACGAAAAGGTGCACTATCCAAAAGCGCGTCGAGCCATTAAAGAAGGCTTTTATGTGGATGATGTCCTAACAGGCGGAGATACAGTCAAGGAGTACAGTACAGTAAGACCTTATCAAAGTACTACAAAAGGGAGGGTTTAAATTACGGAAATGGGCATCAAATCACGATAGTCTGTTGGAGTCAATTCCTGTTTCCGATAGAGAAGCAAACCCATCGTTAAGCATCGACGAGGAAGATCACATCAAGACGCTAGGACTCCGATGGTATCCAGCAAGGTATTGCTTCTTCTTCAAGGTTACCTTAGAGAAGATCACAGATACTGTGCTCACGAAACGACAATTGTTTTCTGAGGTAGCAAAATTATTCGATCCAATGGGATGGTTGCAGCCGTGTATTGTCGTAGGGAAAATAATGATGCAGCAGGTGTGGTTACAACACAGAACCTGAGATGAACCAATCACATAAGAACTTGATGCGAAATGGCGAAACTTCCGTTCACAGTTGCCGGTTCTTCAGGAAATAATTATTCCAAGGTGGCTACAATGTAGTGATACTGCAGCTATTCAAGTCCATGGATTTTGTAACACCTCAGAAGCAGCATATGCGGCAGTCATCTATGTACGCATTGATGAACGTGACGGTTCCACAACTGTTCAACTCATAACGTCGAAGTCAAAAGTCGCACCGTTAAAGGTCCAATTGATTCCACGGTTGGAGCTGTGCAGCGCTGCGCTCTTATGCGACCTGATGTCAACTACGTTAGAAGCCCATGGTTGGAAGGATGTCATCCCCTATTATTGGACAGATTCGATGATCGTACTACAATGGCTCCAAAGTCCATCAGCTAAATGGAAAGTGTTTATCGCCAATAGAGTCAGCCACATTCATTCCTCCTCCGATTCCAAACAATGGCGACATATAAATAACAAAGCAAACAGATGTCGCATCCCGTGGAATTTTCACCAACTTTTTGAAGAATCATGTACTGTGGTAGAACGGCCCGGACTGGTTAAAGGAACATCAAGACAAACGGCCGAAATCAAGATTCATATGCAACAAAGCAGTCACCAATTTAGAAGTACGACAAAAGGCAACATGCTTCACAACTATAAAGGCAGAAGAAAGGGAGATTTTAACGCAACGATTCTCATCATTCTCGAAACTCGTAAGAGTTATCGTTTACTGCAGAAGATGGAGGTCTAACTCTCACAACCAATTTTTAAAGTCAGATGAGCTCCGACAAGCGGAAACCGCTCTCATTAGGATGATTCAGCGAGCGGCATTTGCAGATGATATCAATCTACTCAACACCAACAAGCCCTTGGCCAAAACTAGTTCGCTGATTAGGTTAACACCGTTCCTCGATTCAGACCAGATTTTGCGGGTTGATAGAAGGATACAGCAGAGTGCTGTAAATTTCGATACAAAAGACCCTATACTACTACCCCGAGGACATATGGCTAATTTGGTCATAAAACATTACCATCATCTGATGCTGCATGGACCCGCACAGCTAGTACACTCGACGATTCGTACGAAGTACTGGAGCATTGACGGGCTCACGGCCGTGAAACAATTCGGGAGGAAATGTACCCATTGTTTCAAAATGAGCGCCAAACCGAGTCAACAACTGATGGGAATACTGCCTCAGGAACGAGTACGGCCAGAAAAACCTTTTGTTCGGACAGGAATTGATTACGCTGGGCCAATCATAGGGTCCGGATAGCTCAGGGTTTAGAGCACTGGGCTGTCATACGGAAGGCCGCGGTTCAAATCTCGCTGGTGGCAGTGGGATTTGTATCGTGACTTGATGTCGGATACCAGTCGACTCAGCTGTGAATGAGTACCTGAGTCAACTCAGGGTAATAATCTCGCGCGAGCGCAATGTTGACCACATTGCCTCCTACAGTATTCTGTAGTGTACCGTTACGGTCTTGAATGAAGTGCTCTAACACACTTCAAGGCCCTGATCCAATATGGATTGTTGCGCCACCGATTATTATTATTAATCACAATTAAATGGAGTAACATACATACATAGTTGGGTTCGTATGCCTATCTACAAAGGCTGTACATCTTGAGCTCGCTTGCGATCTAACAGCGAAAACATGTATTGCAGCAATCAGACGGTTCATTGCAAGGAGAGGTATGTGTCACACCTTGATAAGTGACAACGGCACCAAACTGTTGCGTGAGACGGGAAGAAAGATGATTGAGGAAGCACATGGAAAACTCGCTGTAAACAACATCAACTGGAAATTTAATCCACCGGGAAGTCCTCACTTTGGAGGGATTTGGGGGGCCATCGGTGCGCACTTGTCAAACGTGGAAGAAATGTTCACGCTGTTGAGCACTGATCCACATGACCTTACCGCTTTGACTCCTGGACACTTCTTGACGGGGGAACATTTGTTTGAACTGCCGGACGGAAATACCGAAGACAATATGACAAAAAAGTGGCAACTAGTACAAAGACTCAAACGACAGTTCTAGCATCGATGGAATTTGGAGTATTTGACACAGTTGCAGCAACGAGCAAAGTGGTTTAGTGAGAATCGAAAAATAAACGTGGATGATCTAGTCCTCATTAAATGCGAAAATCAACCGTCTGGCCGATGACCTCTAGGAAGAATTGTGGTAGTTCATCCTGGAAACGATGGACTAACTAGAGTAGTCACGCTGAAGACCGAAAATAACATAATCAAACGACCTATTTCGAAGATTTGTCCTTTGCCAAAAAATGGGAAACGTACAGTAGAGCCAACGATAGCTGACATTGGTATCCACCCAAATCGGCAGAAAAGGAAACAAGAATCCCGGTCTGTGGAAAAGACATCAAAAATGTCCAAACTGATGATCAATTTATTCGTCTTGTTAGTTTGTGTCACAGGGGCAAAAAACAAATATACCATTAAGCATCCTGAACCGGGGATATATGTCGAGCATTTAGGTCAAGTCCGACTAATAAAGGGACAATTCCGGTTGGACGTCAATATCTCTAGTGAAGAAATCATGTCTGATCTAGAGCACACTCGACAGATATATCAGAATATGTCTAATATCTGTAAAGAAGGCCTATGATTACACCCGGATATACGGTGTGCGGAGCTTGTGACTCAACTGGAACAAGAAGTCAACATAACAATAGACGCTATCAGTCCATGGGTTAAAGTGAGGAGTCAACACGGGCTCTTAGGAAATCTGCCGCAAGGAATCTTCGGAGTGAACGACGAAGTCTACGCAGCCATCGATAAACTAGATGAAAATCAAAGGCAAGTGATCAAGACTTTGGAGCACCACGGCAATCTGTTGTTAAGCACTACCGCACTTGTGAAAGAGACATGGCAAGCTCATACCACTAAATTACACCTTATCGCTAGGAAGGTAGATCACGCCTATGGCAGAAATGGCCACTTGGTACACCAATCACAACAGAATCAATATTCAACTCTTGGCAGCGTATCAGGCAGCATTCACTTGGCTGGAGCACACTCAGAAGCATTATGAAGCGATTCACAAAATTAAATCAGGAACAGGAAGCTTTTCAGAAATACTACCAGCGTTAACCATACCATACCTCTCGGATGCAAGAAAAGCTAGGAGGTGAACTAATCATAGTTTCACAAGAAGCAAACCTGGCATTTCTACCCAGGGAAACTGAATTACGATTTCCGGCTGGTTCCACATCGTTGAACGAAAGAAATTCGAGCTCACGCATTCTTCTGACCGACAGCCAAGCGACCATCAAGGCCTTGTACTCAACGACGACATCTTCCCGGCTGGTGGGGCAGTGCAGAGACACGCTCAACCATCTGGGCGGCACGCTCAAGGTCACTCTCCTCTGGGTTCCCGGGCATAGGAACATAGAGGGGAATGAGCGGGCTGACGGATTGGCCAGGCAAGGCTCTGCTCTTGGCAGTCCCTCGGCGAATACAGTCGGTGTTCCGCTGGCGGCTGTCGGGAGCCGAGTCTACTCACACTATCTAGCAGCCGCGGGCCTAAGATGGCGAGGGCTTACAAGCTGTGCCAAGTCAAGGAGAATTTGGCCCGCTTATAACATAGCCCGAACACGAGAGCTCCTGTGCCAGACGCGTGCAAATGCATTCAAGATTACGGCGGTCTGCACGGGGCACTGGTCCATAGGGAACCATGGACGCTGACTCCGGAACAATTTAACCAATGCGAGAAACAGCAAGTAACTGAATTTCATTGTTCAGTCACAATATTGTCGAGCATCGATGACGAGATCTACAACAGGTTCAACAAGACACCATGCCCGCAACACATCATTCATGTGAAATCCATATTGTGGAAACAGTTAATACGACCCAACACTTGGCTGTTTCTTGCTTCCACCACGAATGCTGTCGTTCTCACTTGCAAGGGACAAAGACAAGACCTGCAACTCGAAGGCGTAGGCGTCTTATAAATGGACCCAAGTTGCAGTCTGAAGAGTTCTACAGTTATTCTTCGAACCACTCCCACCGATATCAACAACGCTATGGTCCAGTACACCTACGTGAAACCCGTCATCATCTAACGACTTGACACAATCAACACGACAGTTGTGTACGTACCATCAAAGACAATTCTCGAACGAGACGACAACTTCATTGAGGAGACTCAACATCAAGAAGCCCAACTTCGAGCCGATATGAAGACTACTACTTGGCATCACCTTAGGCATCAGACCATCGTATTCGGGTCCGGGCTCGGGTTGGGGTTCCTGATTACCGGCATCATCATCACTGCGCTCCTTTGCAAATTCCACAAGTCACAAAGCTTCCAGCCAATTTCATCACCCAGAACATCTCCTGAATCCAAGGTCCAGTGGTACGACCACGATAAATAGAAGAACCAGTGGTTCTTGGCTGGGCAGAATGTTTAGAATATAATCAGAATAAGTCTTTTTATGAATTATAACACATTGTACACTATTTAGCGCTTTATCTAGAGTATAATGTTAACTTGCAATAATTTGCATGCAAGGTATTAGGCTTGATTGTAAACAACGATGGTAACGAACTCGCGGTAAAATATATTGAACAAAATCAGCTCAAAATACATTGCATGAGAAATTGGTTGACATAACGCTTGTTTTTTTGTAATATTCGTACCTATGGTTTTTTACCTGTAAGCTAAAATTGTGTATATAATAAGTATTCAAATGCAATAAAATTTCAATATGGTTCAAGCACACAAGCCTTTAATTTGTTTAAAGCTTAGATGAGACTGCCATATTCAGCTTGATTTTTTAGAAAAGTCAACACGGACATTGACGAAATTTCCCATTAAGGTTTAGAAGATTGTATTAATTTTCTTCTTCTTTCATTTACTGTTTCTGAAACTAAATTATGGAGCTTCCAGCAACAACCTCGTACTTTCAAGGTAGAGGATATTCGAGAATCGTTGTGTCAGCTCCGAAGCGAAAACCGTAAGGTGGAAAAGTTCCTCAAAGGGTAGGAAAATATTAAGCTCCTTGTGACAGCAGATATCCCGCGAGATGTGCCGTATTTCACCGATCGGAAATTGGGAATCATTGTCGATGTTTGTAGGCGTACACGTGAATCTATTGAGCGCGTCCATCCAGGATCCAACTCAGGACAAAAGTTATTACGGTGCAATTTCGGAAGGTGGAGAAATTGTGCCCGAAGCCGCGGCTGCAAGGGAAAGAACAACATTTAAAGCGGATTATATGGGTTTTGGTCTAAACTAATGCAATCTAAAAACAATCTAGAATATGTTGACGGCAATCGATTTACACGAGAAAGTTCATTCTATGACAGAAGATTATCAGATCGGTTTCCGTGTCGTGAAAGACACGTTCAATTCGAATCGGATTTTGGCTGTAGAGATTCAGATCGTGATTGTTATGAGGGTCTTATCGAACCAAATCGTTTCGAACCAGAAGAAAATGTTCATCCTAATCAAACTGTTATTTTATCGACCTCGTCCGTGTCCAGAAATTCCTTAATTTGACGGAGATATCCGTCAGTATGCTGCATTCCAAAATCTTTTCCATTCTATCTACGATGGGTCAGATATAGGTGAAGCAGAGCGATTAATGATACTACGAAGCGAATTATTTGGAGACACGAAGCGGGTAATTGAGCATTTAGGAATAAATGCTGCGAATTATCGACATGCCTGGAAACTACTTAATCGCGTTAAAGTAGTAGACGAACCCTTGTTGAAAAGGAGATACAAACTATAATCGATCTTCCTCAAATTTCTCAAGACGATCCCAGGACTTTGAGGAAAGCTCTTGACACAATGCGATCAGTTATCCAAAATTTAAAAAAAGTTGGATATGACGCGTCGGTAGGTGTCCCATTCATTCCGTTTGTTATAATCACATACATACAATCATACACTGATTCAGAAATAGCACTTTACTGGGTTCGGAATCGAAAATTCGAAAAATTCTCGCACCAGGAAATCTACAGCACATTAGATCAGAAGATAAAGATAAGAGGAATGTCGCCGGAAGCATTATTAGATCATCACTTGCGGTTTAATGGACCATCATTTCTTTGTAAAGAAAATATTCCGAAAATTCCCTCCGAATCTTTAGAAATAGAAACACTTTCTCATGCTGCCGTGGCGGCTGCACCGCAAGATGACTCAACTTCAGCCGAATTTAATAAAACGATTTTCTGCATTTAGAAGATTGATTAATAGTATTGCAATGTGTCTGTGCTGGAAAAATAAACCAGTTAGTAACCGACATTGGCTGTCACTTTTAAGTCCTTTTCAAGAGGAAGAAACCGACATCCTCTGTATTGGAGGAAGACTAAGAAATTCGGACTTAACATACGAGAAAAAAATTCCGATAGCTCTTGGCAAATCTCATTTATTCGATCTTATAATTAGGGATGCACATGGCGTTCACAATCGCAGCTGTAAGGGGGAGATTTCAAGCTCCTGCATCATCAGTACAGGTTAAAAAATTAATCAGAAGTTGTATCGCTTGCTGGAGATTTCGTACAAAACCCTTCCAACCAATAATGACCCATTTGCTACGTGAACGTGTAGCCCCGCCTTATGTCTTCGATAACGTCGGAACTGATCCACGTCGTCCATTCCAGATTAAATTCAACTCATTGAAGTATCCCAAAATTACGGAAGTTTACATTGTAATTTTTGTCTGCATGGGAACGAAAATGGTTCATCTCGAATTGTGTTCCGATCTCAGCACGAATCCTTACCTAGCTGCATTTTGTCGGTTTGTAAGCCACAGAGATCAACCCTCCAGAGTGAGATCAGACAACGGCACAAATTTAGTAGGAGCATCAAAAATTTTGAAGGAAGCTTGGCATAATCTTGCAACGCAATCCGAAAATAAACTAGCTCAGAAGGGAATTATCTCGCTACATAATCCACCTAGTGCTAGTCATTTCGAAGGGCTTTTCGAGGCAGCAGTGAAGAGTCCAAAACAGTTCTTAAAACGTTTACTGACAACTGCAAATTTGAACTACGAGGAGTTCCATACTGCAGTTTTCCGCTGGGAAGCGATTCTTAATAGGTCCCCATTTTATCCAGTATCAAATTGTGCAGATAACACCGACATTCTTACGCCTACCCAACTTTGTTTTGCAAAGGAGTGCCATTTCTCATCCGCTGGGACGAGGTCTGAACGAAAATTTTCCGGAAACCAAACGCTGGTTATACACATAAGAGCTTCAAAACAAATTTTGGAAAATGTTCCAAACAGACTATTTGCAGTACATACAAACTAGATACAAATGGAAACGTCCCGGTCAACCCATCAAAGCAAATGATTTGGTTATAATCAAAGATAACAACTGTCCACTGAGTGAAATTATGCGGTGTTTAATTAAAACTTGTTGTTTCTTTTTCGTTGGTGTGAATTTTTATTCTTGCAAATACCGATATTCCGGGAACCACTTGTTCCCTTCATCAGTGCTAACAAGTTTCACTGATGAAGGGAACAAGTGGTTCCCGAAATATCTAACAAATTTCACTGTTGAAGGGAACAAGTGGATCCCGAAATATCGGTATTTGCAAGAATAAAAATTCACACCAACGAAAAAGAAACAACAAGTTTTAATTATTTCAACTCTCCACTGCTAGAATGGAAAACGACTAGAGTAACCGGAGCATTTCTGAAGGCAAAAAGATGGTGCGATAACTTTAAAAACTTCTTCAAAGGATAACGTCCGAAGAATTGTTCATCAACTTGTACCAACACGACTGTTTGGGAGTCTCCTCATAGAGCGCAGATCGCACCCAAATCCAGCCCAGTATTAAACTCGGCGCGCGTAATTCTTGGGAGCGATGGAGTCCTGGCCCTTTATCCCTCACTGTCGAGTAAAGCTGTGGAAAAGACAAAGTTACCAATTGTTTTGGAAGTTCCAGCGGTTCTAATAAAGACACAAACACTCTTCTCTGGTTTCACTAATACTTTATTGAACTTTTAATAATATACTAATTTTCCTTATCTAACACCAACTTTCTAACTATCCTAGTTACTCAACCGCTCGTTTAATCTCGATTACTCCAAACTTAATATCCAAAAAGAACTCCATAAACTCCGAACTTAATATCCAAAAAAACTCCGCTTAATACCCGAAAAGAACTCCGATCCATTTCCGCCTCGGTGCAGTTTAAATACGCCAAGTCCATTCGCAGCAACCCGGAACTTAGCTTTGTTTGTAAGGTCCGACCAAAGAAAAAACAGTATACACAACAGTCAGCCGATGTCGTCAGAATATTCCCATATGCTATGGTGTTGGTGACGACATCGTTCAGTAGCAAGCCGGAACACGGAATCGCTTGCATGTTGCACATTAGCACATGTGCATGTTGTACATTAGCACATAGGCAAGGTTGCTGTTGTTTGTTGTGAAACTTGATCAGTCAGCAACGCACGCTGACCTGTTGATGCGGACTTAGGCGATCAATGGCTTGTGGGAAATCGCTCAAACAACGACATTATCACTCGATGCAACAAGCACTGATGAGACTCCAACGGCAAATGTAGAGTCGATGAGTAAAATTGATCCAACGCCTGAAGCTAAAGGCGCCCACAAGAATATAAACTCGGTCCGGATGAAGACTCGATCGCAGACACAAACAAGTCGGGAAACCGGAAGCTGGACGCTTCAGGTACGAAAGGTTTTGTGTATTTCTTAGTACGTAGCACGTAATATATCCATATATTATGTGAGAGTATCCACTTTCGGGTGATAATGACTTTGTTAGTAATAGTGCGATTTCCACCAAACTTGGTAAGATCATGCTCTATATTATAGCCTATATCACTGAAAAATTTCATGGTACTAGGATGAACTTAAGGGGGGTTTCTAACCAATTACAAAAAATTGTAGTAATATACTATTATTAACTTTATTTAAACAGATATCGGCATGGAAGGTATTTCGGAGCCCAGGCACCATATAGTGGCAGCCTCCTGATTTTTTTCAGATTTTTCGGTTTGGTAGTTTCTGAGAATGGCCCCCTTAAAGAAGTGATCACTTTCAACCCCCTGCGCTCCCCATCCTTCCAACGAATGTCAAAACTAAGATCAGCTTTGAAAAGTACTAATCGAGACCTTTAATTTGATACCCCACATGACTATATTTGATGAAAAAAATTTTTACATTCTTCACGAAAATGATTTCAATATTGCTATGTTGTCTCATAGTAAACGTATCAGCGGAATCAATATCTACGGGAAAAAAATCCTCACAAAAACTCAAGCAATTACTATTAGAAAATTTCAAGTGAAAGCCTTTAGTTTGGGACTTAGTTTAGCCATCACAATTAATATAACAAAACAGTTTGAATCGATTAGTAGGGACGTTGAAGACTTTAGGACATTTTTTAACTCTGAACCAATCCGAGAAAGGAGGATTGGAGAGCAATGCTTCGAAAGGCAGAAAGCTACTAACGTAGAATTCAACAGTTTAAAGACTAGTTTCAGCGAGATCTATAAAAGAAATAATAGACCCAAAAGGACACCGTTTTCACCCGCTCTAATGTATATCGGAGGTAACCTCCTAAGGATTGGTTACAAAGATTACTTTCTGACAAGAGAAGCAGAGCAATTGAAGGAAAAAACAGCGCGAATAGCAGCACTAACACTTAATATTACAAAATTGCTTGCCAAATCCTTTTCGATTAGATCTCTGCTAAGTACAATGAATTAAATCAACTAACCCCAATAACTGTAGAAAAGGAAAATGTAAATGGCTCAATCGTGTTTCACTATATGATGAATTCATCATGAATTCATAAGTAACCATTCGCAGAAAAGGTTGTGATTTCACCGTCTGATAACAGTGGCACTGCATTAGTTTTCGATAATAATACCGAATATAGATACTTTTACCCAGAAGAGGTGACACAAATCCTCCCAGACGCATACGAAGTCGTAACTATGAAAAGAAATCCGACTTGCAATTCCCACGTTGGAACGAAGAAGGACTATGCTCAACAATGGTGTCACACAACAAAGGCATTTTCTAAAATGTTCCTTTTCTCCTTAGGCGACAGCAGAAGCATTATCTACACGGGAATGGAGAACTCCGTACTAACTCGTTGCAGTAACTCAAGTAGCACGCTGTTACTGCAAGGCACATATTTACTTCATCAGGGTACTTGTGAGCTCGAATCATCGGAAATTGTTGTGGTCATTTCAAACGCAACATACGCTACTAATGCTATAAATACCGAAGATCTCTTTTCAGACATTCTACCAATCATCCGGCAGGTGTCCACCCCACAACCTTATGACACCGAAATTATGAAAATGCGAGCCGAACTCGAAAAAAGATCATTCCATCGACCATCAAAGAAGCTTGGTGGACATCAATCTACATCATCCTGATCATCGGATGTACGGGTATAGTTGTCCTCATAATAACGATAGTAACAATCCAATGTACCTTCACAAACCGAATTCGAGTAATCGAACTTCAGCAACGACTTTCTCCAGCGGATAGACAACCACTCAAGCTGCTACCAGAGTATAAATTAAAAATTTTGACATAGTCACGTAGTTACCTACTACTCGATCACCCTTCAAAAACAAAAAAAAAACAAGTCCAAAATAAAAATTGTTAATATTTGTGTAAACCGAGGTAATGCATAGCCGCTAATTATATTATATATTGATAAAGAATTTTCGCGCGGGAGTAGTGTTTGCGTACAAAGTGCTCTTTTTTATAAAACAGTTTATTGATCGGCTCCTAGCAATATAGTTCTTACATGTGCAATCCGATATCACAATTGCTGACATCGAATTGCATAAGTCTTAAGTAAAACTATTAAAAGGTAAAGTTTCCAGTTTAACTATTGATTTTTTATTTAAGGATAGCAGATATAACATGTGTCCTTTGAAATCTTGTTGTTACAAAACCACAACTCAATTAAAATTGAAGAATCAATTGGATGGCTATTTTATGAATATTGCGAATCTATGCATTACCGCGGTAAATGAACCTTGTTAGGTTTCATGTTGAGTATATTGATTAAGAGTAGTGAATCTTTCGTGTGCAATGAAGCAGTAGATACCAATTTTATAACGTTCGATTGTGTTTTCGTTTAAACACTTTCTATAATTTCCTGTCGTGATTCAACCTCTGTCGGGATTCCTGATTGGAGCACAGAAATCAAATTCACGTTTACAGCTTTTATTTTGAGTAATAAATCTTCTAGAGGAAATAAAAGACGTTACCACCAAAGAAAACATTTTCTTCTTCTCCACCTCCCTCATGTGGCAAAGCGGCGCAGTACAGCCTCACGATAAATTTCCCCTCCGTAGGCAAAGTTCGACGAAGCAAATTTGAAATTTCAAATTTGAATTTTTAAACTTCAAATGCGGACAAGAAAATTGCATCGATATAACATGCACTCATCGGGGATCCAGACTGATCACTCCGAAAGGAAGAAAGCTGTGACCTTGGTGTTGCTAAAAATGTGAGGCGGGAATTTTTAATGAGCGAGCCGTGCTATCAGCTGTTTTCAGACCAAGACTTGTGGGCGTACCTCACATAACAAACAATACAAGTAGGAAACTAATAACCCAATCGACGAACTGATTTAATTTCCGTAATATATAAGCGCTTGTCTGCAAATCAACGCTCCCTTGATAAACACAGGTCAACTAGTCAAAGCCTTGTTTAAATTCAAAGAACTAATGATCTTAGCTACACAACTTTTACCCGGCGCCATTGTATCACCAATATTCTAAAAAACAGTACACATGTATGTACAGCTGGGCCAAGCGAAGCGAAAGTTGAGGCAAGAATGCCAAGCTCACAGATCTTCGAATCTAAAAAAACAACTAGGCAGAGCAAATCGATTACTAGATGAAGCTATTAAAGATCAGCGAGGTTTATAGGCTAATGCATTAACTGACTTCTCCTTGTGGAAAGCGAAGTGGCAGCACCACACCGCTTTGCCGCGCAAAAGTGGCATGGGATTTTAAGTGTCGCAGAGGGAAGTGCTCTAACACACTTCAAGGCCCTGATCCAACATGGATTGTTGCGCCAACGAGTATTATTATTATAGAGGGAGATATGGGGGGAAAGAAATAGAAGTGACAATGATATTGTAACGTTTGTTATTGAAGTCAAGCCGTTGTCGTCGCGTCATAGTCATCAATTTAACATCCAGGACATTTTTGAATCATGTTATAATCAGCTTAATTTGAGTCAAGATTGTCATAATTTAAACCCATTTTATTAGTTCTATGAAAGGTGAGTGAAAAGTTTAAAGCAAACACGAGCAAAAAAAGTATGTATATTATTTTAATAATAATAATTAATAAATGCTTAAATAATATTTTGATACACTGTCTTGCTGTTAGTAAAAGTTCTGCATTATTTTACTCATCATGAAGATAATGCATGATACAGTGAATGCATGAATATTATTTGCGCATTTAATAATTATTAATTATTATGTGTTGATACACTTACTATAAATGATAATCTTTATGTGCAAAAGAAATTGAAAGCTTTCAACTGAACTTTCAAGTTTAAATTTATTATATTATTTTTGTGGCGGTCAAAGGGTAGAATAGATCCCAGCGCGAAACGTGGATTGGTACGATGGATCTAGCACAAAACCTGGGAAACGCCTGCTGAGCCAACAGCAACAGCCCTACTACCAAACCCTATCTCCACCTCAACGTGGTGATCGCTGGGAGTTCTTTCTTCATGAAAAACTGTAGACGGAGAAGATAAAGGCGAGTCTCCCGCGCCTTAAAACGGGACAAAATGTACCAACTGGGCCTCCAGGTTGGGTTTTGGGTAGGGCTGACAATCCTACACGGAAAACCGATGTTACGAAGCCACGAAACGAGCCTCGGACAGGATGGATTTCAAAACGACGAACCCGGCAACGACAAAGGATTAACGATTTGCGTTTTGCGGCCATCCAGTAAACCATGTGCTCGGAGAATTCTTAGTCAGCCAAAATATGAAACTTGCTGTTATCAGCTATGAAAATATAAGCGGAATTCACTCTGCGCTTGCGAGGCAAATTTAGAAATATAAGCCTCATTAACGTTCATGCCCCTACATAGGAAACTACAGAGTCGGAGAATGATACTTTTCACGAGGCAGCTGAGAGGACCCTCAAAGCCTGTTCCAAGTATGATATCAAAATCATACTTGGAAATTTCAACAGTCAAGTAGGGGAGCCCGTATTCAGGCGATACGTCGGCTCTCTCTAGGGATCCCAATGATAACGGACTGCGGATTATTCAGTTAGCAGTATCGAATGAAATGATTGTTGGAAGTACTTGGTTTGCGCGGAAAGCGATCCACAAACATACGTCGGCTTCTCCAGGCGGGAACACTTTCAACCAAATTGGCTACGTGCTGATTGACCGCCGCCACTTCTCAGCCTTGATGAATGTCAGAACATATAGGGGGGCAAATATAGACTCGGACCACTTTCTCGTTGGCATAGTGCTCCGAACTCAAATTATGACAAGACCGGCAATCTCCTCTGACAATCAGGTGAGAGTGAATACCGAAGCCATTCACAACACAGCCCTCCCCGACACCTATAAAAGGCAAATGGATGCCGCAATAATCGCAGTCAACAGAGATCCTGGAGGTGAAGCATCAACAAATGATCTTCACAAACACCTGAAGGACGTTATGATTGTAAAAAAATTCGGAACGGCTGGTTTGACGATGAATGTAAACTAGCAATGGGACGGAAGAATGCTGCATACTGAGTAAGGTTGCATTCTCAAAGAACGCGGCCACGCACAGAGACTTATCACGAAATCTGTCGAGCTGAGAAGCGACTTCACAGACGGAAAAAGGAAGCCTGGGAGAACCAAAAAGTCTGTGAACTCGAAAAGTGCAGGGAGCAACGGCTCCAGGCGCGGAAGTTTTACCAACAAGTCAGCAGGATGAAGCCTTATACACCTCGATGCTCATCCTGCCAAAACGACCTAGACAAAGAGGGAAATTTGATTTTCGACAGAGTCGGCATATTGGAGCGATGGGTTGAGTATTTTAATGAACTGTTCAACAACCAAAATATCGCCGAGTTGGAGGTCCCGCCGTGCAGTGCAGTCCGTGCAATTCATCGACTTAAAAATCATAGGTCGCCAGGAGCCGATGGAATTACAGCCGAATTGGTTAAATATGGAGGCGATCAATTACACCAAGTGGTTTAACTGATGCTCAAAGTATAGGACAGCGAATCAATGCCCGTCGACTGGCAAAGAGGCATTATCTGTCTCATACATAAAAAGGGAGATATCACACAGTGCAGCAATTATAGAGGTATCACGTTGCCGAGTACCATCTATAAGATATTCTCCTCTATATTGCTAGGTCGGATAGCCCCATACGTCCAGAACATCACCATCAATCAGCAACAGATCAGATTTTCTCTGTGCGGCAAGTGATGGAAAAACTGTTGTAATATGGCCATCAGTTGCAGCATCTTTTCATCGATTTTAAAGCCTCCTATGACAGCATAGCCAGGGTAAAACTATACACGGCCATGAGAGAATTTGGTATTCCAACGAAACTGATAAGACTGACTAGGCTGTCCCTGACCAATGTGCGAGGCCAGATAAAAGTAGCAGGATCACTCTCGAGACCATTCAACATTAACAATGGCCTAAGACAAGGGGATGCCCTATTATGCGTCCTCTTCAACCTGGTCCTGGAGAAAGTGAATCGCGTGAAGCGCCACCCTCTTCAAGTCCACCCAACTACTGGCCTACGCTAACGATATCGACATCATGGGAGAACAACCCGGGATGTACCTTCACTCAGATCGAGCAGGCGGCGCGAGATCTTGGACTACACATTAATGAAGGCAAGACGGAATACATGGTGGCACGCCAGCGCCAAAACCAAAACCGAAAGAACGAACAACATCGAATCGCACTGTTCAGACGAAAACAATGAATATAGGAAACTACAATTTTGAGACGGTTGAAAATTTTTCCTATCTACGGTCGAAAATCAAAACCGATAACAGCTGTGCCGATGAAATCTGCGTACGTTTGTTGGCTGCCAACAGAGCTTATTTCAGCTTACAAAAATTGCTTCGCTCGAAGCGTCTCACCATAGGATCAAAGCGGGTCACTTAATCCGTATAGATGAGGATGATCCAGCTCGGAAAGCCTGTAAGGGCAATATCTATGGTAGAAAAAGAAGACGAGGCAGACCCTAAATGAGATCGAGCGATGGCGTAGGTTAGGACGCCAAACAGCTTTTAGGGATATCGAATTGGTGGAGCTCGGCGCAAAACCGGGATGTTTGGAGTTCCTTGTTAAGGCAGGCCTAGACCGAATCCCGGTTGTTGAGCCGTTAATGATGATAGAGATTATTTGCAAAAAGCAAGGTCTAGTGTACATTGGTTGCATTTATCACACATTTCAACACTGTTGTGGAATATACACTTGAGTTATTCACTGCATTTTGAACTTTCTAGATATTTCTTGTATATGTAAAAAACATTCCATATATATAATGCCTATTTTGCAACTTCTATATATTTCTTTTACATGTAAAAACCTATCTATTGCCTACGAGACATAACGTTCAATTTCCATAGATGCAAATTACACGCCCGTAAAGTGTTTCGGCTCCTATTCAAACTCGACTCCGATAGTCATCAGCGGGGTGGTGTTGAAGAAAAGATTTTCCAAACATTATTATTTACTTTAATTACCTATTTCCATAACGTGCTTAATATTAATTTATGGCAAAAATACTGGAATGACGATTAGTAGATTGAATGGATTTTGTAAATTTTGTTTTATTTTGAATAATTGATTCCCATGGTTATTTTTATAAAATTGTCAGAAAATTTTGATTGAAAAACAATGAAAAAAACCGATAGAGATTAGATTATAGATTGTAGTTATTAAAAAAATATATGTTATATTCGTAACACTTGCCTTACATTTATATTCTTTATGGAAAGCGTAATTCATAACCATGAATAGAATTTAGATTACTTTGCTCCAGTCCTCCCAAGGAAAGCATCAGTCGTTCCTTCCTAATATTTAGGGTTCCCTCATTGTGTTTGAAGCGGACGAGGGCAAACATTTCGTTTAGGGTGGATCACTACAGGACCACCATGTCATGTCGCGAGGGGCCACAGTGAAGAAGAAAGGAAGACGGCAGGCACTCGCCGCATAGATACCAGAATTGGGTCAGTACTAGTCCTTCTCCGTCAATTCCGCGCGTGTTAGTTTTCTTTGTGATTTTGTTCCCTGCCTTATTAGACCGTTTGGCAATTTTGCTTACTTGATGAAAAAATGTTCGGTGGTATCACCCGCCTCGAGACTTCATGTCTCTATTAAAGTAGTTTACCCCAGGGTGGGTTCAGTTTTTCTTGCATTAAGTATAGGCACGTGAATAAAATATTAGGTTGGGGAAAAGTAATGTCGCATTTTGTCAATAGATGGTGACACTTAAACATATCTTGTGTTGTACTTATCGCATCGGGTCATACTATACGGCGATTTGAAGGCGACAATCTGGGTAACAGGTGTTTTATGATCACACGTTTCAGTCTCAAGTTACAGCGCGTCAAAGATGGAGTCCACCAAGGAAGAAATTCGTCATCTTTTACATTTTTACTACCTGAGAGATAAAAATGCAAAGAAGGCGGCCAAACAAATTTATGAAGTTTATGGGTCCGATACTATAACGATTCGCACAGCACAGCGTAGGTTCGATCGATTTCGTTCTGGTGTAGTGGATGTTGAAGAAACCGATAAAATCATCGAAATCATCCAAATAGACCGGCATGTGAGCATTCGTTCGATTGATCAGGAAATGGGTATAGACCATAAAGCCGTTTGGAACCATTTGCAGAATATTGGATTCCAAAAAAAGCCGGATATTTGGGTGCCACACGAGTTGACGGAAAAAATTTCTTGGACCGAATCAACGTCTGCGATGCACTGCTGAAACGGAACGAATTCGACCCACTTTTGAAGCGGATGATGACTGGTGGTGAAAAGTGGATCACGTACGAAAATCTCAAGCCAAAAAAATCGTGGTCGAAGCACGGCAAGCCGGCCTAAACTATCGCCAAGCCCGGATTGACGGCCAGGAAGGTTGTGCTGTGTATTTGGTGGGATTGGGAGTGGGAGTCATCCACTATGAGCTACTTAACCATGGCCAGACCCTCAATTTGATCCGCTACTGTGAGCAACTTGACCGTGTGAAGCAGGCGATTGACCAGAAGCGGCCAGGATTGGTTAATAGGAATGATGTTCTGTTCTACCAGGACAACGCTCGGCCTCACACATCTTTGATGACCCGCCAGGAGCTACAGGAGCTCGGATGGGATGGCACCTGGCACCAAGTGATTACCATCTCTTCCGGTTCATGTAAAACGTTCTTGGTGCTACTAAATTGGCCTCAAAAGAGGCTTGCTGCCTGAGGTTTTGCAAATAAGGAGGGGGGGGGGGGGGGGGCAAACAATGGCAACAAGTTTGCGAACAAAACGGCGCATATTTGACTTAAATCGGATAATTCTAAGTATGTTAAATAAAGCGTTAAAATTCGATCACAAATACGACATTACTTTTTCCCCAACCCAACATATGTGTTCTGATAGGGAGGTCATATTTGAGAACCAAGAACCCCCGCCTTCAACTCGCCGAACTGCTAGCATTCGGGTTAGAACCAGCACGTGCCGTCCGGTTCCACATATTATCTCGCGTATTCGGTGTTCACGACTGGCAAACCTATTAGAGGAGTTTGGTTTTTTGACAGCCTTGGTGACCGTGTTGACAGAGTTGGCGCCCAACGTGGGGCATAGCGGACTTCCATCGTAAAAAAATCTCGAAAAATCGTCATCATGACCGGTCTAGGGATACCTTAACAAGGAACTCCAGACATCTCTTTGTTCCTCAGTTGATTTGACGTTTTATCTCAAAGTTTTATGGTAACAATCCGAAGCGAATTTTGAAAATGAAAAGAAACTAATCAAGTGAAGCTTACAAGAAGAGGACATACTTTACTTTAATTGGGCACCAAATGGAATATTTTATTTCTTCTTTGTTTTTGCTGTCGTAGTTATTTATAATTATAATATAATTAGCACGGTACCATGGTATTCAGGTCCATGGAATAATGCAATTTTTCCCAACTACCAACTTGGTTGGTATGCCAGCTGGCAATGCTATAACTTTGCCGATATTTGGACAGTTGGCAGCACTGAATTGAGGTTGTGGGAAACGTCAGTTCTAGGACCGAAGACGCTAGTGTTTTATATAAATCCTTGCCTTTTTGGTTTCCTAGGGATTTGAATTAATAGTCCGCAACATGTCTAAGGGTCGTGGTGATGGAAAGAGTAGTCATAGAACTTCTGTTTTTTCCGAAGACAACTCGAAATTGGAATGGATGTATAAAAGTAAGTAGACGTCGCATTTTTACCTTATTATCGATATCAGATGACTAGTTCCTTTTGTTAATAGGTGGTTCAGATCTTCTTAACCGTGAGGAGTATTTGTTGGGCAGATCAATAGATAAGCAGTTCGAACAGTTGGATTCGGAAGAAAAGAGCCAAAAGGATTTGCCTGGTGTAGTGGTTCCAAAAAACCATGTTGAGCACGAGTGCATTCCATTTTCCATCCGATCTTATCGAAATTTACAAAACAACGAGCAAGTAGATATCCAGAGAAAAATTATGGAAGACCCTCTGATGCAGATCCGGCAAAAGGAAATGGAATCGAGGCGTCGTATTTTAGAGAATCCGGTAAAGTTAAAGGAGCTGCATAGACTTTTGAAGCAAGAAGAAATAGTAAAGAAATCGAAAAGTTCAAAAAAGAAAAAGAAAAGCAAGAAGAGCCATAAGAAGAAGAGAGGGCGGAAAGATTCTAGTGGTGCTTCATCATCTAGCGAGGACGAGGACTTGGACAAATTGCTAGCGAAAAAATACCGGCAGATTCGAGAGGAATTCGGTCCAAACGATGGAACATTCAATTTGAAGAAACTTCTCGGCAAGGAGGGCAGCAACACTTCAACGAGTGCCGCAAGACACATAAAGGGCGAGACGAATGATGCTGAAGAGAGCGACCAATATTCGGACGACAAAGGTCCAGACAAACCACCTAGACCTATTTCAAAACATCAGTTACCATCAGATGAAGTGTCGCGGTATAGGAAAACGGGAACGTATGGAAAAGCTGACGATTATAGCCATCGCAGATCCAGAGCCAGGAGTCGCAGTTATGATGAAGGGCGTAATCCGAAAACGCATAAGCAAAAATATAATGAACGACGTCGAAACCTGTCACCGGATCAGGCGGAAAAAGTACACAGAAATCGAAATAAAAGCGGTAGTCCCAGGAAGATGAAATCTCATGAAGATTATGGCAAGAATAACAGCCCGAAAAGGAGACATAGAGAAAGTTCAAGCGATGGTTTCTCTCCTTTAGCAGCAGCTAATGAATTGGATGAAAAATGCTGGAAGAAAAATTACGGCTTAGTGACGGCATCTGGAGAAAAGATCGAATTGAAGGGAACGCTATCAAAGATTGAGCCTCCTCAGTCTTCTCATAAATATTCTGCTGAACGTCCCAAAACTGTCCAGCAGCCGGTCAAGAGCAATCAGAGAGAAAGACTGACTAGCGAGGAGAAAGAACGTCGTTGTCGAGAAATGATGAAAAACGCGGAATGGCGAGACACGGACCGTCGGAAGAAGGTGGAGAAATACCGAGAAGAGTATGAACGCGAGGATGTACCTAAAGATTTTGACCAGAATTTTATCAACAAAGCAATGCACAGAGCGATGGAGACACAGACCTCTATGGAGTCGCGTCTTAAATCAAATATTAATAACATTCAGCGATCGGGTCGAGCAATGGAAAGCAATTTCGCTAGAAGATAGGATTACGACTTTGTAAATACACAAAAGAAAAGTTCTCTACTATTCATTTGCCGTATTTTATTTTAGGATTCAATCTAATTTAAGTCACGAAACCGGGAGCAACGCTTCAGATATTAAGAGTTTTGTGTTTTCTTCTGTATGGAACTTTGAGTGCACGAAAGCTCTATTTGTATTCTAGTTAAGAATTCCATGGGGCACTATTTTTGAAGACCTTTTACACAATTGTTTCGTTCTAGAACGCATTACCGTTATCTATGCAATATGTAATTGCCAGTTGTTTTGCATATCCTCTCGAACGCATTTTATACTTCTATTTTATTAATTATTTTCAAATTCTTAAAACTAAGCAAATAGTAATTGTCTACAAGGTTTCCCGTTCACGATGGTAGAAATTTTAATGGTGGATAGCACTTGTTTGCGGAAAATTGGTCTATGGAATGGGCAATGTATCTTTTACCGGGACACTTATAGCGTTTTCCATTCCCTCAATCATTTAATCACATCAAATATGTAATTAAACAAACCAACCATAATACTATTCATCATCAACGGCGCAACAACCGATATCCGGTCTAGGCCTGCTTTAATAAGGAACTCCAAACATCCCGGTTTTGCGCCGAGGTCCACCAATTCGATATCCCTAAAAGCTGTCTGGCGTGCTGGCCTACGCCATCGCTACATCTTAGGCAGGGTCCGCCTCATCTTCTTTTTCTACCATAGATATTGCCCTTATAGACTTTCCGGGTGGGATCATCCTCATCTATACGGATTAAGTGACCCGCCCAACGTAACCTATTGAGCTGGATTTTATCCACAACCGGACGGTCATGGTATCGCTCATAGATTTCGTCGTTATGTAGGCTACGGAATCGTCCATCTTGTATGTCCTCCATGTAGAGGGCCAAAAATTCTTCGGAAGATTCTTCTCTCGAACGCTGCCAAGAGCCCGCAATTCTTCTTGCTAAGAACCCAAGTCTCCGAGGAGTAGATAAGGACTGCAAGATCATTGTCTTGTACAGTAAGAGCTTTGGCCCTATGGTGAGACGTTTCGAGCGGAACAGTTTTTGTAAGCTGAAATAGGCTCTGTTGGCTGACAACAACCGTGCGCGGACTTCCTCATCGTAGCTGTTATCGGTTGTGATTTTCGACCCTAGATAGGAGAAATTATCGACGGTGTGAAAGTTGTATTCTCCCATCCTTATTCTTCCTGTTTGACCAGTGCGGTTTGATGTTGTTGGCTGGTTCGTTTTCGGTGCTGACGTATATTTTGTCTTGCCATAATGCCATTACTACATAAAATTTCTTATAAATGGATGTTTTTTCAATCAAAGGTCATCGTCACGCCGAAGATATAATTGTTCAAACTTGAAAGACAATTCAAAATCGTTTTCTTTACATAAACTTCAAAATCTAATATCGTAACGGTACCTTAAATTTATTAATCTTCAAAGTTGGCTTATTATGATATCTTTCAATTGACATGTAAACATGATGGGTTTAATTATGGAGAATTTAGGAATATTAGGCATTAAAAAGAATAAAAAATTTGGTCTTGATATGGAGCAGTCTCTGTAATATTATATGATAATAATAATCGTTGGCGCAACAATCCATATTGGATCAGGGCCTTGAAGTGTGTTAGAGCACTGCATTCAAGACCGTTTCAGCTGAGTAGACTGGTATCCGACGTCAAATCACGATAGAAACACCACTGCGACCAGCAAGATTTAAACCGCGACCTTCCGCACGACAGCTTCGTGCTCTAACCACTCAGCTATCCAGACTGTAATATTATATTCAGTATAATATATAATATTCAGTTGGATTTGAGCATTTCGAGTTACAGTAGGCGGGTGATTATTAGAATTAATATTACTATCATATAGTAATGCGTCTTTTTAATGTCTTGTCTGTCGTCGCCCAACTATTTGAATATTATATGTACCTACCTATATCAATAATTAACCTGCATTTATTTCCGCGTTTAACTTAATTAGGTAGGATGGTGGGTGTGCTACCAGTATACTGATTAGAATTAATAACAGGTTATCCATTTCCTGGAATGAATATTTTCTTTTTAAGTACTTTTATTAGCGTGATGGTTGTCGTTATGAATTTTTTCAACTCTACAACGAGGCGTAGATTTGTAATGCTAGGGGTACTTTTTCTCGTGCTTCTATATAGCTCTCACGATTTTGGTTTAATTTGGATATCGCTTTGACTTTCGTTCCCATAGTCGATTATGTATTACCTTCTTCTTGCGATTTCCTCATTCTATATTAATGGGGCTTTGGTAACTGAATGAATCTGCCGGTTATAAAATTTGATTGTGTTCTAGAATACTTCTTCGACTGTTATTTTCTCTAATTTGTCTATGCTTCTCATTTTCGCTTGGATAGTACTATGTTACCTTTCGATGTCTGTGTTTTCTATGTGAAGTGGAGATTTCGTGAAATATATTTGTATACATTCAAATTGGAAATATTCAAGAAGGCTATACGCAAGGGGTTAAACTAGTCAAAAGAAGTCGGGAAACTGGAAGTTAGACACTTCAGGTATAAACGGTTTTGTGTTTTGCTGTGTGACGAATGATGAGTGTATGAGAGTTAGGTGTGTGTTAAAAATTCAATTGCCATCTACTACCCCTCGAAGCTTCATTAGCATATACATATGCCCGTCCGAGTAATTGATGTTGATATATAAATGATTAAAAAATCAAACGAAATGTTTTCCAGCGACGCCCTATTCATATGAGCTTACTTTCTTGTGGTATTGACGAATTGATACGTTATGATGACGTCATACACGTTTTAAAATACAAGAAACTGACATAAAATGTAAAAGTTCACCATCTATAACCTTCAAACTTTCCAAAGCTATGCCATCCCTTATACCACCAGTTATCAAATTCCGCATACCACTGACAAATTTTTTACATCTAGCATGAAGTTAAGGCAAGTTTCGACTACATTTCTAAAATATGCTAATATATTATTACTTCGGAACGGGATATATTTTGAGGCTTAGATTTCATTAACCATTCACCACTGTTACTTTTCGGTTGGATAGGTGCTAAGAAGGAGATTTGATACACTTTTTGGTGGTCATATTTTCAGCCCCCACTCCCCTACGTTCCACCCGATATCAAATATGAGATCAGCTTCGAAAAGTACTAATTGGGCCCTTTGATTTTATATTCCACATGGCCATGTCCTATGAAAAAAATGGGCACGCCCTTTTCGCATATATGGCGAATCCCCCTTTTAAACTCAACACAAAATGGCGTCACTATATGTAGAGGGGGTCACGAACCACATCTTCTCAGCAAATTTCGTGATAATCGTTTCCGAATAAATTGGGTGTGACAGACAGACAGACATGATTGTTTCACACAAAACCTTAAAGGGCTGGGGATAAGTAAATTCTTTATCAGTAGAATTATAATATTTCACTCGAATGTCAATTATTCTCGTTAATTAGGACGTCAACATCTTATTTGCATGGCTTAAGGTGTACTCAATTCGCCCGAAATTGATAAGGTTGAACTTCTATCACTTTGACACTAATAGCCGGATTTCTATGAAACTTGTCGCGGGCTGCTGTCCGCTATGCCGGTGCGTTTAGTACTCCTAGGGTTTCTATATGTTCACCAATTTTCGTTCGGATTAGTTTAGCAGTTTTGGAGGAAAGTGCCTGTGACACACAGATAGTGAATCGATTTTAATAAGGTTTTGTTTTACATAAAAACCTCAAAAGCAAAACAAAAATAATCCTCCGGCTTCAAGTCAAGATGGCAGTGGGTTCTGCGTATCTGTTAATTATTGTGTGCCGTGTTTCTATAGCACTCCTGTGTCGCGAATCCATGTAAATCGGCAGCTACAAACAACCAATCCATATATAATTACAATAAGAAATTGACAAAATGATATTGCGATATTATTCGGTTCGCCGCGTTCTACGATTGATTTCGGCACTTAACTGGAAAATTTCTATATTCTTTTTTTATTGGCTACTTTTTATAAATGTTAGAACATACCTAGATTCATAATCAATAGCGATCTTGTATAAAAACAACGTAGAAACATTTTTAAAATTATTTCCTCTGGAATAATTCCCATGACGAAAATCGCATTTAAGCCAGAATACAGTCGTTTTCGAATATGGCGAGGAGATGGGGCGCAACATTACAGCATCCAGAAAAGAGCTGTATGAGCAAAATGTGGTTTTGAAACTGCAATTGTATGATGCTAGGATAGGAGGGTGAAGTTAAAAAAAATTGTATAGTTATACCGTTTTAAAACTTCAAACGCGTTTCTCTCAAAACCACGTTTTCAAAATCGGCTAGCGGAGGAGTTTTTATCCGATCGACGTGACTATTTAATTATAACTTCATTTCCTTAGTGAAGTACACACGGCTTTAGCAATTGATGAGAATTTTTTAGGTCAATTTTTTTTTCGTCGAAGACGAACTTTTTGCTAAGTTTTGTCATTTTGCAATAAAAATTTAAAATTATAATCCCGTATACTTCACTAACAAGACTTATGTAGTTCATGAAAAAATTTTATTATGCTTCTGGATGGTGATCCAGAGAGGTCCTTCCAAAAAAATCTTGTTTTATTTGTACGGTCCTACGGGAGATTGCCCTGCCGACGTACTCGAGGAGGGCGATCAGACCCGAGTCTGCAATGCACTCATCTGAAATGGCTCTTGCCACGAAGCCTCACCGCAGGTTACCTGATACCATGGGAACTGAGATGGCCCTTTGAAACCACATGCTCCCGGAAAATTCCCGGAGGATGTGTTCTCGGCCCGGTTATTTTCGGTTGGCCCCCTTGTGAGAGTTTCATGGTGGTTGAGGTTATGCCTACATTGTGGGCAAAGTTCCTTGGGGCTCCAGCGTGGAGTTGTGCTGTACAACTTGGGTGCCGTACCCCTTAGTTGCATCCACTGGTGTAAATGCTGAGCTTGCACTCAGTCTAAATTAGTATCGCTTTGCCAGTCATGGCGGAGCTCTGATTGTTGTCTCCAAATCATTCCGTGCCCGAGGAGCACCTTTAGATTATGCCTACACGGCAGATACTCACGTTAAACCCCCAGGACTTTCATGTACGGTCCTACTGTGGAGGCGCTGTAGTGTGGAGTCGTTCCACATCAGTTTGGCGAAACTGACCAGAGTTGGAAACTAACCCGCCTGAGTGGCTCGCCTACCTGTTGACGGCAAGTTGACAGCCGCGAAGCCGGTGGCGCAACCAGATAGAAAAAATAGTCTGCCTGGGTCTGTCAAGAAACATAGATCTCATCACGACATTTATTTTTGCTTTAAAAAATACAATATCTAACTTAATTTAGAAAAGTTAAAAAGATAAATAATACTCATGTTAATTAAATAAATTGCTTTAAAAAAAATAATAAATTCATGATTAACCAAACTACAGCCGCCATTTTGTAAAAAATTGTCAATAATACATTTTTTGCTTACTGCTGGAGAGTTGCTTAATCGATTGGTATATGTATTACTTGTAGATTATAATATAAAAATGTGCTCACAGGAAAATCTTGAAAAAAAAACCCTTTTCCTGGGGGCTCCACATATATATAACCTTCTAACCTTTTTAATATACATAATGTTGGTATGCCCAATTTGTCGGATGTCGGTTGAAGTTTGTTATTTTGTACTTTGGTTTCAAAAGTTTCCTTTCTATATTATTCAGGTTCAATCTTTCGTACGTATTTATGTATCGATTTATATATTATTTCAAATTGGGATAATAATATAGTCGTTTTATTCCTTCGTAGTCGTCGTTCACTCCTGTATGTCTTGTTTCTCCTTCGTGATACTGTTTGATGTAAGATAGTAGTTGATCTTCCGATGGTTTTGGTTCATTTAATAGTTGCATTACTTTCATGAATTTCATTTGTTTGATATCAAAGTTATTTATTAATATTTGTTGCAATGAATTATAGTCGTTGCCATCTAATTGATTATCAACTCCAATTACTCCTGGTTTGAGTCGACTTCTCAAGTAATTATTTGCTTGATTCTCATTCTGTAATTTCTCTCTATCTATAGTGATCTTAACATTAAATTTGGTTATTAATCCTCCTCGACCATTGATAGCTGGAATTATTATTTGTTGTTTATACTTGTTGATGACATCTCTTCTAGGGGTATGGTCTGCTAATTTCTCTTCTTGTGAATGATGAGTCGACATCGATTGTTCATCGAGGTCTATTTCTATTAGTTGTTCTGCAGTTAAGGGGGTCATCCCGTGTGTCGGATTTGCGGAATTGAATTTTTTTTTGCATCAATTGTATCTAGATATAGTGTAGAATATATGGGTAAAGTGATTTTTTGATATTCTGAGTCGTTTGGAAATTATAGTCTTGAACACGTGATAAGTCACATGCCAGATTTATGTCGATCGCCGTAATGGAGCTCGTATTTATTGGTCCGAATGACTTTGCTAAAAGGACAAGAATTGAAGCCAAGGCTGTACATGTGTTTCTTCAAGAAACCTAAGATTTGTGGATTAGGTATAGTAGACTAATAGTCAGTTAAGGTTTTATGGCTAAAAATCGCATTCTACTTTTTAAATGCGTTTTTCTCAAAACCGTATGTTGAATTCAGAACATATTTCTACGGTTCGCAAACTAGGATAATTGCGATTCATTCAGTAGTTTTTTTTATTCATTAAAGTAGCCTTAAAAAAACACCCAAATTCAGAAGAAAAAGTTTAACACGGCACCAAAAATTTACCTTTTAATATTTTTTTAATAATCTTACTTTGAGGACTGTAGTTAAGTTTTGACGTTAAAATGCCGTTTACTTTTTTTCTTTAAGATGATCGTAGCGCCCTCTAACGTGGTAGCAGAAAAACACCATTTTGGAGATGGGTCTATAAATTGCTCTGTATTTCAATAACAAACGATGCGATCGGGCTGGAAAAATTATTCCGCATGCTCAAGATATTTGTATCTTTATCCAGTTCTTCATTAAAAAATTCTAAAAAAAAGCCCAAAAAACGGCCTTCACACGGGATAATAATAATAGTAATCGTTGGCGCAACAATCCATATTGGATCAAGGCTTTGAAGTGTGTTAGAGCACTTCATTCAAGACCGTAACGATACACCACAGCACAGTTAGATACTAGACAGCTACCTCACTCCCCCTTGCCCCTAAAGGGGGGAAATTAGTGCGAGTACACACGATTTCAAATTGTTTTGCTCTTGAGCATGAGCGAGATGTACCGAAAACCCGATCAGCTGTGTTTGACATACCGCCCGGACTTGCCAATGTATTGGTGAGATTGGCAAGTTTTTGCTTATGTATAAGTGAATACGTGAAACAACTTTTTGCTATATGGGTGAGCACGCCGTAGTACCAGAATAGCAAAAGCTCACCGATCTCTCTCTTACCAGTACGATTTGACGAAGATTATGCCTTTTCCTTGTTTAGCGTCTCTGATGTGTACAGATAGGCTTCTGCAAGCACATTTGCAAGTGGGGTCATTTTCGTAAGGGTACTGCCTATATTAGATCTACTGTGCACCACAGTACACTGTGGGAGGCAATGTGGTCAGCATTGCGCTCGCCCAAGATTATTACCCTGATTTGACTTAGGTACTCACTCACAGCTGAGTCGACTGGTGTCCGACATCCAGCGCTTTAATCACTTGAGCCATCCGGACATCCGGGATGACCCTTTAAAATAATATCTTGGATTATTGAAATTGGGTTCGTCATTTATAATTCGACGGGAATATTATGTTTTCCTTTCATATATTTCACATTTATTTTGTATTCACCGAGTTTTAAAATACATCTGGTTCAAATCTTTATAAATCGAACTGTCTTCCATATAAATTTTCAAGCATGTCTTTCTCGATTGGAGCATATGACTGCTCCTAGTATAAAGTTGCTTGCGTCCGTAGTTAGTCCAAATTTTTCCTTGAAATCGAGATGGTTCTATTATTATTTTTTTGAGTTTCTTCAACGCATTTCATTCTAGTTTTTTTATATCTATCTTTTTTCAAATATTTAGTTATAGGAATTGCGATTTTGCAATAATCCTTCATACATTTTTTGTAATAGTCGGTCGGGCTCAAAAATAACTTAATCTCTTTTTTCTTCTTCGGAATTGGAATTGCTAATATTATTCAACTTTGTCTTTGTTCTTTTGTCTATTTCTAAAATAAAAGGCTGTTTTGAAGGCTCAATGTCAGTCTGTCTTTCCGTCTGATAATAGATTATTACTATATTTTAGAAATTCACTCTTCATCCTAGAAGTACAAAATTTTGGCATTGGTATAAGGGATAATATAAGGCACAACTTGGGGAAGTTTGAATGAAATTCAACTAATTTTAACAAAGTTATAGAAGGTCTAAGTTTTGTATTTCACGTAAATTTATTAGACTCCAAGATGTGTATAGTGTCATCATCATATATGAACGGCGAGTTCATTTAGAATTAGCACAATATTTATATCTTTGATATGTATGTACATATGTATATCTGAGATTTAGTAATTAATGAAGGAATATTTTGCATTTTTAGCTATGTAACTAAAATTAATAACACTTGAAGTTATTAATTTAATATATTTTATTGATCTTCATCCTCTCACAGTTCCAACTAGACTCTTCCTTTTATTATCTTACTGCTACCTTAATACCTACGATGCTCGCTCGTTTGTGCATCCGTTATGCAGGTGCACTTAATAATGTTTATGATTCTATTGGTTTGTGCATCCGTTATGCAGGTGCACTTAATAATGTTTATGATTCTATTGGTTTGTGCATCCGTTATGCAGGTGCACTCAATAATGTTTACAATGTTTCGGAATTAACTGTAAATGGGAGATAAGCGACCCAAGCGGATATTTAACCTGTACGAATTGAAAACCGTGTATAGAGAGTTCATAAGATGAACACAAAACCTTTATACCCAAAGCGCCAGCTTCCGATATCTAGACTTGTTTTGATATCACTAGGATTCATCACAATCTGGTGGAATCCCTTTGCCAAATCTAATATTATAAAATACTGAATTTTTTCTAGTTTATTCAATATACCGTCTAGGTAAAGGGAATTTGTCATCAATTATTACAGCATTTAACCGTCTATAACCAATTGCCACTGTCTACTTCTGTTGTTTTTTTTTTGCTAACATTACTACTGGTGAATTATAGGGGGATTTACTTTTACGTCTAATTCCATCCTTTAGCATTTGCTCGATTTACTTTTCGATCTCCTCATCGTGAACTTGAGGGTTTCTATACATTCTGCATTTGATGTTGTTTTAATCTCTTGTTTTGCAGTATTTGCTGAACTCAGAATATCACCTTTCTTATAGTATAGATTGGCTCTATTTAATTGATTTCTTCGTATTAATTTCTCTTCCCCTAAAAGAGCTTTATATTCCATTCATTGAGATTCTCCTGTAATAATTTGTTTATTAATTAAGTAATTCTTACTTTATATTTTATTAAATAAATTTATTAATTAATTTAATAAATTTGTTAACCGTGAGGGTCAGTCCATACTATTTTTGTTTTGTTTTTATTAATTATATTTTTATTTTGATGTCATGGCCAAAGCAATTCTCAAAACTCAATAGGTTTGTTCTACCACAAGACTACGGCCCCGGCTGAAACCGAGGAGTTCGGCAAGAAACCAGCAGCAGTCAGCAGGGCTAACAACAAACGGCTAGCATCCCATTGAACTTCCGATGTTATGCGGTTTTCCGTTGACGTTTGGATCCAAGGAGCTTTCTGAGCCCCAAAAAAAGATTTGATTTGAATTAAATTCTGAAGACAGGGAGCTCCTTAAAATTATATTCGGAGTCCAAATGCAGGTTTGAAAAACCGCGTCATCTTTCTGGGCCACAGTAATTGCCGAAAAATTACTTGCGGCTGGTATCGACAAATCATCAGCGTCTAAGCTGTCTCTACCGCACATGTTGAATGTTCGATGTAAACTAGCTGAGGTAGGTTAAGTGCTGAAAGGCAAAATTTTGAGGTCTATGGTTCGTGAACACGATGAACGGCCTGCTTTCAAAAATTGATAATTGAGTGAGATTCAACTGATTGGAAAAGAAACCCAACGGTTGCCAGCTTTGACCCACCATCTGCTGAGGAGTAGCACCTACTGCGTTGTCTGAGCCATCGACGAACACGGCTAGGGGTGCATCTTGTTGAGGGAACCCCAGAAGTGTAGCGTCTACTAGCTATTGCAAATGCTTAGACGGCTCCTGGAGATCACACAATCTCCTGCGATTCTTTGGCTTTGGGATTAGTGGGAAAGGGTTAAGTAAAGCTTAGTGATGAGCAGCTTTGAGCAGGAAACGACGGTAGAAATTTACCATACCTAAGAACCTTCTAAGGTCTTTGGCAGCAGAAAACTTTTAGAAAAGCATCATTTCCGAGAGAAATCGAAGGACATCGTCAGCAAATCGAAAATGACATTGTCCGTTGCGGAAATCGAGAGGCAATGCCCACTGCATTGGCTGGTGTGGAACAATGAGCATGCAACTGCTCAAAACAGAAGAAAAACTTTTTTATTAGTCAAGCAACCTTTCATCACTTAAAAATATCATAACTAAACATAATTTCTTATTTCACTGTAATGTAAATATCTGAACCGGGCTTGGTCAAAGGTGAAGACAGAAGAAAGTAATTCCTCTGCTGCCAACCAACGGCACTTTTTTCACCGCCTGCTTCCCACTCCTGTGGCGAGCTCTAAACTGGGTGGAGAGCGCCGGTGGCATCATCTAACCGCTCGCATTCGCAACATTCGAAATACATTTCGAATGCTGCAAATCCTGCTGCGCCACAAGCTCGCAATCGCTTGCACCTTGCCTTTGCCGGGTTGTATGCCATCTGTGGTGATGGAATGCCCTAGAATGTTTGCCTGCTGCTGGAGAAATCTGCACTTTTCAATGTTTCGTCTAATGCACATACTTCAATTTCCATTCGGGGTCACCAATGTGATCATTCATTTATTAATTAAGTAATTCTTACATTATATTTTATTTAACTAATTTATCAATTAAGCTAATCATTCTGTTAACCCTGACTGTTGGCTAATTTCTTCCTGCAAATTGAGTCAAAATAACAAAAATAACAAATTAACTGGGTAAAGGGTCCGCGAAGTGACGCACAATTTAATATTTTGGCCGCCAGGAACCGCTGGTTCTTCTATTGCCGCGGCGGTGATGTGTTCATTGATACCATGTCAGGTTTGGAATCAAAATCGCTTCGGGTTGTTAAGTCTGAGGGCTCGTATCTTGAAAGTCACGCCGGTAAAAATTGCGCTGATGATCAAGAAGCCCAACCATGCGCTTGTTCCAAGAACTATGGCGCACTTTCTTAATTGCCGCCATACATGCGATTGCCATAATGTTTGCTGGTCATTTAGAGTCCGAGTAAACGCTTCATCTAACTTAGGAATTGGCTCCGGATCCAGTTGAATCTTTGAAGACCCTCGGTTATGTACGCTAGAAGGCGATTTGTTGGGTTTGATGTACGCCGCTCGTATACTCGTATAAACGTTGTTTGCGAGAGCACTCGCTGTGAGAATAGTTGAGGATGAGGAGTAAACCATGTGCTCGGAGTGGGTTTCTTAGTCAGCCAAAAAATGAAACCTGCTGTTATCAGCTTTGGAAAAATAAGCGAAAGGCTATGCACTCTGCGTTTGCGAGGCAAGTTTAGAAATATAAGCCTCATAATTTCAACAGTCAAGTAGGGACTGAGCCCGTATTCAGGCGATACGTGGGCTCCCATAGCTTACATAGGGATACCAATGATAACGGACTGCGGATCATTCAGTTAGCAGTATCGCACGAAGTGGTTGTTGGAAGTACCTGGTTAGCGCGGAAATTGATCCACAAACATACATGCGCCTCTCCAGGCGGGACCACTTTCAACCAAATTGACCACGTGCTGATTGAAAGCTGCCACCTCTCAGCCTTGATGAATGTCAGCACATATACGGGGGCAAATATAGACTCAGACCACTATCTCGTTGGCACAATGCTCCGAGCTCAAATTATGACACCACCTACAATCCCCTCTGACAATCAGGTAAGAGTGAATACCGAAGCCATTCACAACAAAGCCCTCCGCAACACCTGGATGCCGCAATAACCGCAATCAACAGAGATCCTGGAGTTGAAGCAACAACAAATGATTTTCATAACCACCTGAAGAAGGTTATCATAGGTACGGCCACAAAGATACTTGGCCCCAGCCGCAAGAAAAGTTGGAACGGCTGGTTTGACGATGAATGTAAGCTAGCAACGGAACGGAAGAATGCTGCACACCGAGTAAGATTTCATTCTCAAAGAACGCGAGCACGCGCAGAGACTTATCACGAACTCTGTCAGCGGAGAAGCGACTTCACAAATGGAAAAATGAAGCCTGGGAGAACCAACAAGTCTATGAACTAGAAAAGTACAGGGAGCAACCGCGTATATTGGAGCGATGGGTTGAGTATTTTGATGAACTGTTCAACAACCAAAATATCGTCGAATTGGAGGTCCCGCCTACTGAAGACGACGGACAAATGCTGCCACCACCAAGCATAGAAGAAACAGTCCGTGTAATTCATCGACTTAAAAATCATAAGTTGCTAGGAGCCGATGGAATTACAGCCGAATTGGTTAAATATGGAGTCGACCAATTACACTAAGTGGTTCATCAACTGATGCTCAAAGTATGGGACAGCGAATCAATACCTGACGACTGGCAAAGAGGCATTATCTATCTCATACATAAAAAGGGGGTTATCACTCAGTGCAGCAATTATAGAGGTATTACGTGACTGAGAACAATCCTCTATCTTGCTAGACCGGATAGCCCCCATACGCCCAGAACATCACCATCAATCAGCAACAGATCAGATTTTCTCTCTGCGGCAAGTGATAGAAAAACTGTTGTAATATGGTCATCAGTTACACCATTTTTTCATCGACTTTAAAGCCCCCTATGACAGCATAGCCAGGGTAAAACTGTACACGGCTATGAGAGAATTCGGTATCCCGACGAAACTGATAAGACTAACTAGGCTGACCCTGACCAATGTGCGAGGCCAGATAAAAGCAGCAGGATCACTCTCGAGACCATTCAACATTAACAATGGCCTAAGACAAGGGAATGCCCTATCATGCGTCCTCATCAATCTGGCTCTGGAGAAAGTGATTTGTGATGCCGATGTAAATGCGAGAAGCGCCACCCTCTTCAAGTCCACCCAACTACTGGCCCACGCTGACGATATCGACATCATGGGTGAACAACCCAGGATGTATAGTCTACCTTCACTCAGATCGAGCAGGCGGCGCGAGATCTTGGACTACCCATTAATGAAGGCAAGTCGAAGTACATGGTGGCAACGTCAGCGCCAAAACCGAAAGAACTAACAACATCGAATCGCACTGTTCAAACGAAAACAATGAGGAAAGGAGACTACAACTTTAGGACCGTTGAAAATTTCTCCTATCTAGGGTCGAAAATCATAAGCGATAACAACTATGACGATGAAATCCGCGCACAGTTGTTGGCTGCCAACAGAGTCTATTTCAGCTTACAAAAACTTTCGCTCGAAACGTCTCACCATAGGGTCAAAGCTCTTACTGTACAAAACTATGATCTAGCCAGTCCTTATGTATTGCTCGGAGACTTGGGTTTTTAGCAAGGAGAATTGCGAGCTCTTGGCCGCGTTCGAGAGAAGAATCCTCTGACGAGTTTTTGGCCCCCTACATGAGGATGGACGATTCCTTAGTCTATATAACGACGAAATAGATGAGCCATATCACGACCGTTTGGTTTTGGATAAAAGCTGGCTCAACAGGTTGCCGTGGGCGGATCACTTAATCCGTATGGATGAGGATGATCCAGCCCGGAAAGTCTATAAGGGCAATATCTATGGTAGAAAAAGAAGATGAGGCAGACCCTGCCTGAGATGGAGCGATGGCGTAGGTCAGAACGCCAGACAGCTTTTAGGGATATCGAATTGGTGAACCTCGGCGCAAAACCGGGCTGTCTGAAGTTCCTTAATAAGGCAGGCCTAGACCGGATCCCGGTTGTTACAGCGTTGGTGATGATGATGATGAAAATGTTTTTTGATCAGTTGTACAGTACCTATTTGCTCTACATAAATTTCCCTTTTATAATATTTTAAGGCGGAGGTGGAGATTGTCTTTTAGCAGGCGCAGCAATCCCAAGTCCGTGAGACCCAATCTCTTGTCGAAGACCGGATCACTTGGGAGCCTTGGGTTCACCCCGTATACCAGCTCCGCGGGGTTGGCAGCAAATTCCTTTTAGCGGATTGTTCGGAGGATGAGAGGCAAAACCTTAGTCCCGGACGGATCGTCGCGAGCTATAATGGCGGCCTTCAGCGTCCGGTGCCAATGCTCTAGCATCCCATTGGATTGCGAATTGGATGCCGTAGTTCCCTGGCGTTTGAAACCCAGGAGATTGCCTAGCTCCGAGAAAAGGGTGGACTCCAATTGCATTCCCTGGTCAGTGATGATTACTGCAGGGACACCAAAGCGAGGGATCCACTTTCTACGAAAGGCTTCGGCGCAAGATTGCGACGTAATATCCTTCAGAAGTATTGCTGCAGGCTACCGCGTAAACCTGTCCATGATTGTGAGGCAATACTTGTAACTGCACGAGTCTCGTAAAGGGCCTACGGTGTCAAGGTGGTAGTGCGGGGAAATGAACCCACTTCTTTTCTTACATGCCTGGTGACCTTACGTTTCTGGCATGCGATGCACTCTCTGGACAGCCTCTTCAGACCACACAATCTCTCGTGTGTCTTTTGTTTTTTGGGGCCAGACAAGTACACGTTCAAAACGGACTGGTGTTGGGCGGCCTTGGGCAGGAAACGACGATAGAAGTTTAACATGCCCAAGAACCTCCGCAAATCCTTCACAGTTTTCGGACGCGGAAAGCTTGTGACTGATTGCACCTTGTAGTGACCGCGGCTGCGCGACGGGAGCAGAATCTCATTCGGCTCTTTCTTAATTAATTTGCTGAAACAATGCATTTAATAGTGTGCAATTGCCTTAATGTTCGCCGCAGATGGCACATTATTGAATGCATTCGGGCGAATTGATCTTGACAAGAGACGAATGATTTGCCGCATCCGCAGGCGCATGTTGCATTGCCTAGCGAGTGAGAAAGGCTATGTAGCGGGAATAGAAGCGGTGCGGAGAAAAATAACGGGAGTGGAGGAGCTGGGCGAAACAAAGGAAGAGTAGAGAAGTCTTTTTCTGAAGGTGTTGGAATTTGCGGTTGAAGTGGAGGAGCTGAGTAAAACAAAGGAAGAGTAGAGAGGTCTTTTTCTGAAGGTGTTGGATTTTGCGGTTGAAGTGGAGGAGCTGAGTAAAACAAAGGAAAAGGAGAAGAAAGAGTTTTGGATTTGGGTTGGAGATTTGGCGTTGGAGTAGGTGGACAGGTGGAAGGAAGGAGGTGCTGGAGCGGAGAAGAAGGGAAGACGAAAGAGTTGGAAGGAAAATAGGGAATCGTGACATGGCTTTTGGTAAGCCGTCATTAGAAGTGTATTGGGGGTGTTCCTTGAAGAATTTTCTCTCGAATTTGCCTGCGTCTGTCCAGAATTTTGCTTATGGATTTGGGTTGAAACCTGCTAAGATGAATTGGTGTGACGGGATTGCGTGTGATTTTCGGGTGTAGTGGTGAAATTTCGGAAAAATTTTAGTTAATAGAGAAAGACAAATTTTGAACAACTAATAAACGTGCGGATTCTACCATAATATATTGATCGTTTCTGTAAGAAATAAAGCAATACGCCAGATAATAATATTTCAATCTAATTGAAATTAATTTTTGTTTATAATCTTTTCTTTAACCAATTTTGATTTAGAACTTTGTAAACCAGCCGCCAACCGAGCTCGGAGTGACGACCTGGGTGAGTCTTTGTTTTTATTTTCTTTCTATTTTCTTTTTATTTTTATTTATTTTTCTTTTTTATTATTATTATTTTCTTTTTTAAATTTTATCAAATGTTTATTTTTATTTTCATTTTTATTTGTTATGAATAATTGTTATGAAATTGCTTTGGAATAATGAAGAGTGAATAGAGTGATGGTGGTTTGAGGACTTCCTCCCTTTCAGATCCTCCTTTTTCCTCCCCCGCGGAACTGTTTTTAACGGGACATCCTCAAAGTAATAACTGGCCTGAGGGTGGGAACCTCAGAGGCCGTGCCTCATACCAGATCTGAGGCGGAAGAGATGATCATTGAAACAGTGAACCGTCGCGGATCTTCCCCTCCTTGATCGCGGCACTCGGGTCCGGAGACTTACGGCTCCACGCGCGAGTTATGTCCCCATAACAACCATCAACATCCTACATTTACATACAATTTATATTTTCACCTTAAGTAAACATAAATTTATTCCAAATTGCACTTTTCACAAATTCGCAATAAAATACATTTTTCCGGCAAGTTCATTGTATCAGATATCTTTCTAGCACATGCCGGATGTGCATTTTCGAAGTAAGCATAAAATCAAATGTATAAAAGTCAGAAATAGAAATTAACAAGTAGAAGTTGTAATCGGGATTTTGGCAGGAACGCTGCCCGAATAAATCATTAAAACTTAAAATTTTTGTTTTTTTTAAGAATGTATAACCCATAACTGGCGCAGTCGATTCTAACGGCGGGGCGGAAAGTGTGATTCGTTCGTGACAAAATTATTTTAGTTTGAAAAACTTTAATTCCGACGGTTTATCGGGATTCACGAGTGAATATCGCAATTTTTGGACTAAATAGTTCGGTGTTTGTATGCAGCCTACCTGCAGCTACGTGAGGACAACGTAGTAAAGTGCAACACCTGTCCAGCACAGCGAATAGAAGAGCACCAGAGAGGAGAGATGCATACAAAGCTGTACATCTTAACGTAAGTCGACAATTTTGGATATTTCCTTTAAAGTCACCTCCCAAAAACAAAATCCCCAGCTGTAAACCGTACCCTACAACCCCTCGTAGATTTTTGGATAGCGTTACAAATAGATTAAGAAGTAAAAATAGAAATTTAAACCGGTCAAGTGATAGTATTACAACGGAAAATATAAGTGAAAGTGCCGATAATATTAATATAATTTGTGATTTTTTCAACCAAAATAATTCAAATAACACTAATCTTGTAAATTTTATACCGCGTAATAATCCTAATTCTAATAATATGTCGCGCGAAGAAAATACGGTCACAACAGTTGACATCTTCAACTCCCTTAGAGTACCAGACGCCATAAAGGATCTTCCAAAATTCGATGGAAATCCACGTCTTCTTTTCGATTTCCTCGACAATGTCGAAGAAATCTTGTCGTTAATAGCACCCACTAGCGGAACGCCATACTGGCAATTGCTTTTAAGAGCGATTCGAAACAAAATTGTGGGGCCCGCTAATGAGGTCTTAAATATGTACGGTACTCCATTGATTTGGGACTCAATAAAAGAAAACCTTACTCTGCATTACGCAGATAAAAGGAATGAAACCTCCCTCATAAGAGACCTACATGAAACCCGACAAAATAACAATTCAGTGGAAAAGTTCTATGGAGTAATTGTAGAGATACTCTCCAGTATGAACAACCACATAAACATACACGAAATTGACAATAATGTACGCAGTGCGAAAAAATCATTATATGCAGAAATGTGCTTTAACACCTTCCTTTCCGGCTTGGTTCTATGGTTCGTGCCATGAAACCCGAATCTCTAGCAGCAGCATACGCTTGTTGCGTAAAAGAACAAAACATCTTTTACTCTAAATCCAGTGCCGGAAGACTACAATTCAAAACTAGTGAGCCTCCGAAACAATTGTCGCAGTTTCCTAGTGTCCAAAACACGTTCAAATTTCCTCAACATGTACCCCACCTTAGAAACCCAATACCCGTGCAAAATTCTCCTTATAGGCCAATGCAACCACTAAGGTTTCCTCAAACAAACCCTTTCCAATCAAGACCCCAATTTCAACCGTTCGCAGGGATAAATAATAATCCCAATTTTATAAGACCCGTCCAATTCCAAAATCATTCCACAAGACCTATCCAATCACAAAACTACTTTCCAAATCCTCAACAAAGACCAACGCATTTCAACAACCAGTTTAATAGACCAGCTCCAAGACCTGAGCCAATGGAAATTGGTTCTGGTAATGTGCACAGAGGTCAACCACAGAACATACAACCGCAAAACAGTTATTTCCGATCAAGTGGACCACCGAAATTCACGAGTAAGGAACTGTTTAATGTCGCTGAAAACTTTCCAACAGATTTGACTGAGGATGGAAACATTACCAATAACGATCAAAGTAGCTACCCCTTTGAAGTCAATGAATATTACCCAAGTCAGGATAATGTTTACTATTATGACCCTGTTCTTGATCATGAAAATAATAACCCTATAGAGGAAGTAATTGACGATGAAAATTTTCAGTACAGTGCCTCGAAAAACCAATTGGGTACTTAGATGTAAATAAACATGGCCATCTCCTACCATATATTCAAATTTCCTCACCATTTGGACGCTCATTAAAGTTCCTTATAGACACCGGCTCATCCTCATCTTTCATTAACCCAGAATACGTTCACCCTAAAGACGTTCGAAAAATACCACCAGTTTCTATAACAACTGTTCTCTCGGAACATGAACTGAATAAGGAGATAACACTTCCAAATTTTGCAGAATTCAAACAAGAGGGTTCTACTCGCTTCCTCATTTTCCGATTCCACGGATACTTTGATGGATTATTGGGAATAGATGCTCTCAGCAATCTATGTGCCAAGGTTGACATTGCCAACAAAACCCTTATAACCCAAAACACTACCCTTCCAATCTATTTTAAACCTAGTTTCATGTCAAAAAAATATACAATACCTCCAGAATCAAAAAGAGTTGTTCAATTACTCGTCGATATAGAAAACGGAGATATTTACAATAGGACTATTGAAGTAACCCCAAGTCTTATGATTTCAGAAGGGATTTATATCACTCATAATTGGTATGCTTTAGTCGAAGTAACGAATTCGGCAAGAGATGAAAAAACTCTTTTCCTTGAGCACCCACTGAAAGCCGAAAATATTTCTAGCAACTGTATCCAAATTAACAACTTCAATATCAGTTATGATGAATCCCATCCACATAGTGAACATTTATCATACGGTGAGAACCAAACTCTTCGAACCTCACATCTTAATGACGAGGAAAGAAAAGAATTGTTTAAAATCTACCACGAATTCAGTGATATTTTCTTCAAAGAAGGCCAAGATTTGAGCTTTACTAATCAAATAAAGCATCAGATTAAAACCACTGATAATCTACCTATATATACCAAGTCCTACAGATACCCTTTTATGCACAAAGAGGAAGTCCGAAAACAAATCACTGATATGTTAAAACAAGGAGTGATTCATCCTAGCTACTCTCCTTGGAGTGCTCCTGTGTGGATTGTCCCGCCAGCGGGAAAAGGAAATGGCGGTTGGTGATTGATTATAGAAAGCTTAATGAGAAGACAATCACGGACAGATGTCCAATACCGAACATCAATGACATTCTATGTAGATAAACTTGGGAAATGAATGTACTTTTCAACCCTAGACTTAGCTAGTGGTTTCCATCAAATTGAAATGGATCCCCGGGATGTACAAAAAACGGCATTCACTGTAGAAGGCGGTCATTATGAGTACTTGCGAATGCCTTTCGGACTTAAGAACGCCCCTTCGACCTTCCAGAAGGTCATGGACAACGTACTTAAGGACCTGCAAGGAACGATCTGCCTAGTCTATTTGGACGATATTATCATCTACTCAACTTCCCTACAGGAACATATAGAGAATTTGAAGAAGGTATTCCAGAGGTTGCGTGAGGCCAATCTAAAGGTGCAGCCAGATAAATCGGAATTTCTCAAAAAAAGAAATCGCTTTCCTTGGACATATAATAACAACCGAAGGGATAAAACCTAATCCAGATAAAGTTCAAGCGATTAAAGAATTCCCTTTACCGAAAACTTCTAAAGAGATAAAATCTTTTCTGGGTCTCCTTGGTTATTATCGGAAGTTTATAAAAGGGTTCGCTAATCTTACCAAACCATTGACTGAATGCCTTAAGAAAGGACGAACCACCGAATTCAACGACCGTTATATTAAATCTTTCAACACATGTAAAGACATACTCATAAACGAGCCAATCCTCCAACACCCGGACTTTGAAAAACCGTTTGTTCTAACAACAGAAGCGAGTAATTTCGCAATTGGCGCGATTCTATCACAAGGTCCTATAGGTAACGATTTGCCTGTCTGCTACGCAAGCAGAACACTCTCCAATTCGGAAGTTAATTACTCCACTATTGAAAAGGAGCTTTTGGCCATCGTATGGGCTACCGAATACTTCCGTCCATATCTGTTCGGGCGACGATTCAAAATCGTCACAGACCGAAGTGGTATATAAAAAAGGCAGTCAAAACAGTAACGCCGACGCCTTGAGTAGAATTAAAATCGGTGAGAATAGGAGTAAGAAAACTAAGATCAGAGCCGATGTTAATGTCAGCGAAAATAGTCCAATAGACCCAAATCCTTCCACACACACTACAAGAGGTTCAACAGTACATTCAGCCGATGAGGATATGAATACAGGTATTCCCATTTCCAAACGACCCTTGAATGAATTTTCACTACAAATTATATTAGAGAAATCTGCAAATAGACCACAAACATCCCTTGAAATGCCTTTTAAGAACAAGCAAAGACGAATTATCAAAATGCAAGATTATTCAGAAGCGAACTTAATAGAAATCTTTAAAAAATTTGTTCCTCCTAACCGTCTTACAGCCGTCTTCACTACAGACGATATATTCAAAATTTTACAGGAAATGTATACAAAACACTTCTCCCAATCGGGCACCTTCAAGTTGATTAGATGTACAGAAATCTTAAAGGAAATTAAAGAGTCGGATGAACAAGATGCTTTGATCAATAAGTACCACATAAACAATAACCATCGGGGCATAAACGAGACTGTGGCACACCTCAAAAGAGATTACTATTTCCCATTTCTAAAAAATAAAATTACCCAAATTATTAATAATTGTGAAACATGCCAAACATTAAAGTACGACCGAAACCCCCAGAAACCAAAGTTTCAGACTCCTATAATACCAGATAAACCTCTCGACGTCATACACATAGATATATACACAATAAATAAACAGTACGTACTTTCGATCATTGACAAATTCTCTAAATTTGCTGCAGCGTACCGTCTCATGGCTCGAAATAGTTTATCAATAATAAAGGCATTAAAACACTTCATTAGCCTTCACGGCATCCCAAAAAATATAGTAACAGTAGTTACCAATCAGGGTACTGAGTTTACATCTACCCTATTCAAGGATTTCTGCAGGCAATACGACATTCACCACCATATAACTTCATACCAACAAACGAGCAGCAACGCTCCAGTTGAAAGGCTCAATTCTACAATCACAGAAACCTACCGGATAATATATAATAAAAATAAAGAGAAAGATCCAGAAGACATCTTGAACGAAATTATCATAACGTATAACAACTCAATACATTCGGCAACCAAACTCACACCGTTCGAACTCTTCTACGGAAGGACATATAAGTTTAATAACACTATCGAGCACACAAATAACCACGAATATTTAGAAAAACTGAAAGATTTCCAATCCAAATTATACCCAGAGATAAAAGCACTACTCGAAAGAAATTCAAACAAAAGAATAGAAAAGCTAAACCAAAATAGAGAAAATCCAGAAACATATAATGAAAATTCGACAGTATATAGAAAAGAGTGTAGGAGAAATAAGTTAAATCGTAGATTTAGTAAACATAAAGTAAAACAAAATAACCTAGTAACAATAATTACAGATAAAAACCAAAAAATACATAAACCTAAACTAAAAAAGAAACGTAAATTCCAGACAAATAATACTAACATACGGGCAGAGAATGAACGTTCAGGACCTCTCGAATAAGAACGGGTTATTACCTCTACGACTTGGAGACGCTAGACTTATAACATCTTATAACGAATTGGTACATATCGTGAAACTTGACAAATACGCTGACAATAATCCAGAAAATACAAAAACCACTTGACACACTCGGGACGAATGAAGAAATTAGTAGTACTTTGGAAATAACGAAAACCAAACTTAAAGAAACAAACAATAAACTAATATCGTTAATGCCTAAGACTAGAAATAGGAGAGGGCTTATAAATGGATTAGGCACCATAATAAAAACAATAACCGGGAACTTAGATGCAAATGATGCAATTAGAATTAATTCCAAAATTAATCAAATACTAAATAACGAAAACGCAATAAACAAACAAATAAATCAACAAACACAACTAAATCAACAAATGATCAAACGGTTTGAAAATATCACAAATTATATTAATCATCAACAGCAACCATTACCAGCTACCTTAAATACATTCAAGAAACGGCACAAAACAAAATTAAACAAGACAATACCAATTGGAAATATAGCCAATTTCTAAACCAAATTAACTAAAATATTGACCTTCTTAACGATCATTTGACCGGAATATCGGAAGCAATTATTTTGGCTAAACTGAACATAATATCTAAAATGATATTAGATCTTAACGAGCTATCCGAAATACAACTAATGTTCGAAAACCAATCCCTAAATATAACATCTAATGAGCACATGTACGAATTATTGAAGCTTCAGGCTTATGCAAATGGAACAAATATAATCTTTAATATCCAAATCCCGGTCCTTCATAATGAGTCCTTCACAATCTTCCACATTATTCCTTTACCGCTTGAAAACAGTAAGATCATCTTCGCCAAACCCTACCTCCTATTGAACCCCAAACATATCCAAAACGTCGACAGCGGATGCGAAAACATCGAGGGTACATACTATTGTCCCCAAACAGCTGATCTCCAGGACTCGACCGATTCGAGATGCATCGGAAACCTGTTAAACAACAAACCAGCCCATTGCGAATTCTATAATTGGGAGAACGAAATGGAAATTTTCGAGCCAGAACTAAACCACATAGTTCTGATTAACACCCCAGCAACAACGATTAACACCACTTGTGGACCTGATAGCATGGTGCTAAATGGAACTTTACTCATCCAATTCAAGGATTGCGAAATCACAATCAACAATGTGATCTACAGCTCCAAGAAGTTATTTCATTGGAACGAAATAAATATATATCCCACAACTCTAAATAAAATAAATATAACTTCACTCAAAGGACCCGATATTAAATTCAAAGAGCTTCAAAAATACCAGTTCGTGAAGAGACAACCCAACGAAACCCTGCCAATACCGATAGAACAAAAGGACATCTACACACTACTCACCATCATCTCCATCCTTATCATCGTTAACATCATATTTTATACATCAACACTTCGGAGATTCAACGCAAATCTTATCAATCGACGAGATGTTACACCCATAGCTCCTGCCAGCTCAACCACTAGGACACGTTTCATCTGGCCATCGCTAGAATCCAAGGGGAGAGAAGTTATGTCCCCATAACAACCATCAACATCCTACATTTACATACAATTTATATTTTCACCTTAAGTAAACATAAATTTATTCCAAATTGCACTTTTCACAAATTCGTAATAAAATAAATTTTTCCGGCAAGTTCATTGTATCAGATATCTTTCTAGCACATGCCGGATGTGCATTTTCGAAGTAAGCATAAAATCAAATGTATAAAAGTCAGAAATAGAAATTAACAAGTAGAAGTTGTAATCGGGCTTTTGGCAGGAACGCTGCCCGAATAAATCATTAAAACTTAAAACTTTTGTTTTTTTTAAGAAGGGTTAATGTATAACTCATAACTCGCGCGGTCGAGCCGTTTTTTTTCTTTTAATTTCCAACTTTAGTTCGCGTTATGTTTGTGCTTCGATAGGCCGTCGCGAAATCCGTACTAAGGTCGAGTTTAAAATCCGGTGCGGAACCACGCATCGGAAAAGGCACGTTGTTTTGAGTAATGAAGCGTGAGGGATCAAAGCGCTCAAAGGACCCCCCACATTCCCGAGCCTGGCTAGCACAGAGGCGTGCAAGAACGTGTCGACCGAGCACTTTGATGGAGCTTCAATCTTTGTCGGCGGACCTTCACGGTCAATTTAGCCAATTTGTTTAGATTTTTGGGATAGGTCTGCCCTCTAGGTCGTTGTCGGCCACTAAGGATGATCGACTTGATCTCCTAGGTCCACTCATATCATTACAACCTTGTCTGGCTCGGGCTGTATTCCGTCAGAGGAAATGAAGTGGCCGAGGAATCTCCCTTGCATTTGTCAATGTTTAGGACTAAACCGTCCTCAAGAGGACGTTGAAAAATGCACTGGAGATGGGCTAAGTGCTCAGATTTAGTGGAAGAAGCGACCAAAACATCATCCAAATATACGAAACAGAAGTCGAGGTTTCGCAGGACGGAGTGAATGAACCTTTGAAAGGTTTGCACCGCATTGCACAACGCGAAAGTCATCCGACTTGAACTTGAAGAGTGCAAAGGGTGTGCATATTGCCATCTTTGGAATGTCTTCTGGAGCTACAGGCATTTGGTGATAAGCCTTGGTTAAATCCAAGGTCGAAAAGACGCGGCAGTTTACGAGATGATGCGCAAAGTCATGGATGAGTGGAATATGATATCGGTCCCGAACAGCCTGTGCGTTTAGCCTTCTGTAATTCCCACAGGGGCGCCATTTGCTGCTTGGCTTAGGGACCATATGCAGTGGGGAAGACCAACAGCTTTCCGAAAGTCTGAAGATACCCTGTTGCATAAGTTGTTCAAACTCTTTCCGTGCAATAGCCAGCTTATGGGGTGGTAGGAGACGTATCTTTAAGAAGATAGGGGAACCAGTAGTGTTAATGTGGTGCTGCACATTGCGCTTCACTGGTTTAGAGACACTACACTCTGTAGTAATCTGGCTGAACTTTTGGAGGAGTGCCCGAACACGAGAGTCGGTAATGTCCTCTAAAAGTACGGAAATATTGTTACTTGGGTGAGATGCCATTTGGCCCGACGAATTAAGGTTGGTCGTGGGATCTATAAGAGACTTGTTTTGCAAGTCCACCAGCAACTCATAGTGACACAAGAACTCTGCGTCAAAAATGTGGAAGCTGACGTCCGCCATGATCGATCGCCACGAAAATGTCCTACGCAAGCCAAGACTCACGTCCACTTGCCTATACCGGTATGTGTTAATTCGGGAGGAATTTGCCGCCGCTAGTTTTAACAATTAAGGAACCGGTGGTGCCGGGGTACGGGAAGAACCGAAACCTCCGCATCAGTATCTACGAGATAAATGCGCCTGCTGAGAGTCATAAATTGTTAGGTGGCGTGGCGCTGCGTTTTGGGCGGCCATCACCAGGACAGCAGCGAGCAGTAGACCGCGAGTGAGCTCGCGACCTGCCGCACGCACGCTGAGCGTTCAGCGTCGCCCTCATTTCATCCATACTGGCCACTAGCGCGACCATCTCGCGTTCCAGTTCACCAACTTCGTCAGAAGGCTGCTGAACGGCTACTATAGTTGGACGCGCGTGCACCTCATGCACCTTATCGGCCGCAGCTGCCAACGCCGCCCGAACGCCTGTATCTCGGTCACATTGGCTGAAGAGGCGGCTATCTCGCGCCTTAAGTCGCCCACCTCATCCGATGGCTGTTGAACGGCCGCTATGTTTGGGCGTACGGGCACCTCGTGCACTTTGTCGGCCGCAGCAGCCAGTGCCTCCAAGGAACCGGAGACGCACGCGAGGACCGCCTGGGTGCTCTCCGGAAGTCGTCGCAGTCAGAGCGATTTCGACAGATCGTCGTCGATCTTGCTCCCACCCAATCGCCTCATTTCGGGAAGCAATTAGCTGGGAGTTCGATCGCCCAACCTGCCAGGAAGTGATCTAGCTTAGCTGACTCACTTACCGACAGGCGCTTGATCAACTCTGATTTCAATACCGTGTAAGAGGCCGATTTTACTATGCCGGCCACCAAGGCCGCGTAATTAAATCTGAGTGAAATTATGCGGTGTTTCCAACGATTAATTATTTGAAATAATAAAAACTTGTTGTTTCTTTTTCGTTGGTGTGAATATTTAACTTGTTAGCACTGATGAAGGGAACAAGTGGTTCCCGAAATATCAGCATTTGCAAGAATAAATATTCACACCAACGAAAAAGAAACAAGTTTTTATTATTTCGCGTAATTAAACTCTGTCGCGTCCGCCGTGATCCCGGACATCTGGAATTGCGCCTCCAGATGGACGAACCACAGCTCCGAATTCCGTCGCCAAGAGGGAGGGACGCGCACAGCGAGGGGGGTCACCTGAGGGCCCGATGGGCTTACCGCGTCTTTATTGTCAACCGACATAACAAAAGCTAAGTTAACAACGCGAGTTTTTGTCGAAGACGCGGCTGTACCGAATTACACAAGGCCCTACTTTGACTACGGCAGACCGCACCCACAAATGCCCGTACGACAGAAAAAGAAACACCACCGACGCACCCCGGAGCGGACGCTTGACGCGGAGACCAAAAAAAAAAAAATCGCCACGAGAGCGGAACTCCAGCAACGAATATTAAAAAGAATATCGTCGCCGTCCTTCGCGGCAGTTCTACACTTATTTATGCTTTAACTAGAAAATCAGGAGATGAAAGCAATATGTCAAAATTTTACAACTAACTGCGGATAATCCTTATTGGCGACTCCGGCTCCCTGCCGTGACGTCGTGGAAGTCAGCTTCCGCTTCTTAGAGGCTGGTGGCTCAACGGACTGATCAATGATTTCATCATTAGACATCGGGGGCACAAAAGAACCAACGGTCTTCCAGCCGGCGCTGATACGGGACGTCCTCTGCAGAATTCAACTACGTGTCGTCCACGACAACGACGGCGGCGTTCTTCAAAATGAATTCCTTACGATCGCTCATTCGAAGCCGCATTCGCGGTGCTGCGTCTGGCTCCTTCTGGCGCACGGTGTAACCACCTTTCGCCGTTTTCGCAACGATCGGCACACAAAAAAACAGCCCGAAATTGGCCCTGCGACGATGTCGGCTATCGCTTAAGTCCAGGCTACGTTGCCTCACTCTATCTGGGCACAAACGTCGCAATTGCAAATTTCCGCACAATTAAAAACTTTCCAGATTTTTTCTCGTTCCAATCAATCGGGCGAGTTCTTCGGAGTCAAAAGTTTAGTAATACATTTTATATTACCCCTTATATTTACAATTACTTTAATCAAAACATTTTATTTTACAATTTGTATTTACAATTAATATTTTAGATAAAAGACGAAATTAAAGCTACCTGCCTGACGCAATTCCATCTTCAATTATTTCTTTTTCATATTCAATTATTTTATTTACAATTCAAAATTAGCAAGGCAACAAATAAAATTCTGATGTTGCTAATCCGATCAACTCTTGCTGTGACGTCCGTAGTCTCAAATTCGTTGATCCCTGTCTGGAAGTTTGTCAGGAGATCCAAATAGATGCCCTCTGTCAATCCATATTCCCTCACATACTGATCTCGTTGATCGGCGGTAAGTTTCGCTGCGGAGTCTTAATAAGTGATGATATCGGCTGCCTTTTCCAAAATTGCGACTCATATTCGCGATACTCGTAAATTTTGCTTCCTATTTAGCCAAACTAGCACAAATGTCTTAAGTCGTAAATGTCTTGCCTAGAAATTTGATTAACACTTACTATAGAGGCACTGTGAGGTTTTGTGTAAAACAAAACCTTATTAAAGCCAATTCACTGTCTGTCTGCCTGTTTGTCTGTCACACGCACTTTTCACCAAAACTGCCAAACCGATCTGAACAAAATTTGGTGGACAGATGGGAACTAAGAAATTCCATGCATAGGTGCAGTATACAAAGGGGAGATTTACAATTTTTTCACCAGATATAGTCGATATCAAATGAAAGGCCTCGGTTAGTACTTTCTGAAACTGATAATAGTTTTACGTGAACTGTAAAATGCGCGAGTAAGGGGTCAAAATGTACACACTTGACGTGAGCCAGGACTCATTTTCGGAAACTACCCAACCCAAAATTCCGAAAAAAATCAGGGTGGTAGGCTTAGATGAAATCTAGCCCTCAAAATATGTACCATTTTGATATCTGCTCGAATAAACTTACTAAAAGTATATCACCAACTTTTAGAAATTGATCTTGCATATACATGCCAAATTTCATGGAAATCTGACCATTAACTCCAAAGTTATAGTAGTTCAAACTAACTTTGCGCGAATTTGATAATAATAATTACCGTTGGCACAGCAATTCATATTGGATCAAGGCATTGAAGTGTGTTAGAGCACTTCATTCAAGACTGTAACGGTACACTACAGTACACTGTAGGAGGCAATGTGATCAGCGTTGCGCTTGCCCGAGATTATTACCCTGATTTGACTCAGGTACTCATTGACAGCTGAGTCGACTGGTATCCGACGTCAAATCACGATACAAATTCAAATGCCACAAGTGAGATTAGAACCGCGACCTTCCGTATGACAGCGTTGTGCTTTAACCACTCAGCTATTCGGAATTTACTGCTTCTAAAGCCATGTAAATAAGATGCTGACGTCCCCCTAAGTTCATCTGTTAGTGTCAAAGTTATAGCAGTTCAAACTTATCAATTTTGAGCGAATTGACTTCATCCGAAGCCATGCAAATAAGATGCTGACTTCATAATTAACGAGACTAATTGAAATTCGAGTGAAATATTAAAATTCCATTCGTGAAAAATCTACTTCTCCTCAGCCCCTTTTTAGGGTTTTATGTGAAAAAAAATCTTATTAGAATCGAGTCGATGTCTGTCTGTCCACCTCAACTTTCACAGTGTTATTTTTCCTGCGGTTCGTTATTAAGACCGCATCCGCCAAGGTCACCCAGGACTTTACCGCTCTCACTGTTTCCGCCACGTAAACCTCGACATCTTCTGGGTGTTTTACTGCAACAACCACTGCTAGGTCATCAGCAAAACCGACAATCGTAATCCCCTCTGGGACGGGAAGAGCAAGCACCCCCTTATACATGATATTCTACAATAGGGGACCAACTACCGATCCCTCTGGCATCCCGGTTGTGACAATGTACTCTTTGGGGTCCTCATCCGTCCCGGACAAGAGAGTCCTCTCTGAGAGGTAGTTTTCCACCAAATTCGCTAAATATCCGGCGACACCTATGTCAGCCAACGCCCCTTTAATTTAATTGAATGCGTTTTTGACATCCAGCGCCACCATGGCACAGCAGCCGCCAGAAATCAGTGCACCTTTTGCCAGGTTTACCACCATGTTAATTGCGTTCACCATTGAATGGGCCGGAAACTAAACTGACGTTCCGACAAACCATTGCTGGCTTCGACGATGGGCAGGAGTCTGTTGTAGTGGACTCTCCCCATCATCTTCCCCATTGTATCCAACCGGCAGATAGGACGATACGACGCCGGGTTTCCAGGTGACTTGCCAATATATATATAGTTCAAAAAGCCCACGGACCCTCTTCCCGCCCAACCGGACCGAGGGGCGACCAACCTAAGGATGGGCTGAAGGCAACATCCAAAGGCCCGCATCACAGCGATGATGCGTTTTAACGCAAAGTGTGTGCGACCATGCGAAAATGTATTGCTACATCCCGATTGTCGCAAACACTTCAGCCAATGACGCGGAGGTCCTACACTACAGAGACATGGATCTTATATTGAAGACAGTGCGGATCAAGACTGAAACCCATTAGGTCAGATTGTTACCGGACAGGACTCTTCGGACTATAGCACAGGTTGCAAGGATAACTGCTTTTTGCATCTCCATGTATAGTCCAGCCCTAAGATCGAGCGTTTTCAGCGCTTTATGTAAGTTCTGCGGGACTAATCCCGTCGCTGAAATTATTACTGGGACTACTTGGATCTTTTGTAGTCTCCAAGTCTGCTTCATATCGTCTGCCAAGGGGCCGTAGTTCCGGATTTTTTCGTGCTGTTTTTCAACAGTGTTCCGGTCCAACGGTACGGCTACATCGATTATGAAGCACGCTCGTTCTTCCTTCAGAAGCAGAACTAGATCGGGTCTGTTATGATTAACACTGTGGTCGGTGGCGATAGTGTGATCCCACAGTAGTTTGACCCGATCATTTTCCAAGATTCTCTGCGGAGTATACTTATAGTAAGGATGGTAGGTTGCCACTAAGTTATACTTCAACGCAAGGTTTTGATGGAGAATCTTGCAGACGGAGTTATGACGATTGGTGTACTCGGTACCGCTCAACATCCTGCACGCAGATGTTATGTGCTGGATGGTCTCCTCTTCACAGTTGCATAACCTACAACTGGAGTTGGTGATTGAGGAGTCGTGAAGAATGTACCGTTTATAATTTTTTGTTGGGAGCGAAGCATCCTGAATTGAAGTTAGGAATGCTTCGGTCTCATAGAAAAGTACACCATTTGTCAACCATTTGTTGGAGGCTTCGATGTCAATGCCTGACAACAACAAATTTTTTATATGACCTCCGTGAATGGGTTTCTCTTTCCACATGTCGATCTTCTGTTGGACTGAAGTAACATTCGACATGGGATCCCATTCTCTGCTTCTCAAGTTCAAAGGAGATAATTTATTATCTGCCATGACGGTAGCCTGATGTATTTGGCTAGAGGATTGTTTCTCATAGAAAAACTCACGAAGAGAATGCACTTGATTGTAGTGCAACGTTTTTAAATCAAGTACCCCCCTTCCTCCCTGATGACGTGGGATAGTGATCCTCAATTTTTCGGCAGCTCTATTGTGCATGTTGTTGTTTGCAAGAACTACCCTTACCCGTCTATTGACAGATTCTAAATCAGTATTACTCCACTGTATCACACCGAAAGTGTATAGAAGGACGGGAATGGCAAAGGTGTTGATTGCCATGATTTTATTTTTCCCGTACAGCTCAGTTTTAAGGACAAGATCCAGACGCCGCTCAAATTCCCCCAGCAACTTAGATTTCATAATTGCCACAGCAGGTGTTGTTGCTTGCAATATGCCGAGGTATTTGTAGACGTCGTCCGAATCCATGCCCTCAATTCGGATGTTATTTTGGCTGTATCCTTCGTTGTCGGTGTGTTTTCCCCGAACAATTGTTTTTATGCGACATTTCTCCAAACCCAACTGCATGCCGATATCCCTGCTGAACTGGATGGTGATGTCCAGCAAGGAGCGAAGTTGGTTCTCGTCTTTGGCATACAATTTGATGTCGTCAATGTACATCAAATGGCTTAATGTACATTTCGACAATATGCCATGCTTGACTTGGAACCCGTATTTGCTTTCATGCAAAAGATGGGATAGCGGATTCAAAGCCAAACAAAACCACAGTGGGCTTAGAGAGTCGCCTTGGAAAATGCCACGCCTGATTGGTATCTCTCCTGATGTTTGCGAAGATACCGATAGCTTCGTGCTCCAATTCTTCATTACTGTTCTCAGTAGAAGAACGACATTCGGGTTAATTTTATACAAGCGTAACACTTGTAGTAACCACGAATGTGATATGGAGTCAAAGGCTGATTTATAATCGATGTAGGCTGTCGAGATGTTTCGTTTTTGGTGGACAGCCTGCTTTACAGCTACCGTATCGATTATAAGCTGTTCTTTGCAGCCTCGGGAGCCTTTTGCGCATCCTTTTTGCTCCTCAGCTATCAATTTATGAACATCAAGATGTTTTGAGATGTTCGCGCACAGAACTGAAGTGAAGACCTTGTAGATGGTAGGAAGACAAGTAATTGGTCGACATTTTGAAGGGCAAGAGACACCCTGTTCCTTGGGGATGAGGAAAGTTATCCCCTTGGTGAAAAATGGTGGAACTAAATCAGGATCGGCAATCATCTGATTAAATTGATTTGCCAATATCCTGTGAGTGCTCTTGAACCGCTTCAGCCAGAAGTTGTGAATCTTGTCAACTCCTGGCGCCTTCCAGTTACCTGCCTTGTCAAGGACTGCTTTAACGTCGACTTCAGTTACGTCAGGCATGGTCATTTCGGGGAGGGCCTCGCATGAACGCATAAGGTGTGGGAGCCACGCTGCTTCTAAATTGCAACGACTGGATTCGCTCCAAACACTTCTCCAGAAGTCTTCTGCCTGATCCAGATTGAGGTTACTTTCCCTACCTGAGTTGATGAGATTTTTGTAGAATCCTCGTTGGTTCTGGAAGAACAAGGTGTTGTCTGTCCTTCGCTGAAAGCTTTTCTGATACCTACGGATGCGATTGGAGCATACCGCAAGTTTCTGCTTCAGCACCTCGAGGATTTCTTCGATTGGCATATCATTGGACAGATGGTAGTTTCCAATGATGTTCGCAACGCATCTGTGCACTCTTGGTGATGGATTTCCAAGGAGTGCTTGCGTCACACGACCAATCTCCTTTCTCAACTTTTCGACTCTTTTGTTGAGTCGAAACACCCAGAACGGTAAAGTCCTTCTGCGCATACCTCTGTTATTCGCTCTAAGATGTTGGTTATGGAGACGAATAACCGTGGCAGCTGCAACGTAGATCAGGCTGTGAACCTCTGTAGCAGTAATCTCGCTAGCCAAACGATCAGCCAAAATTCTGTCAACGGCAGCAATGATGTTAGCAGTTGCCGAAGTAAACTTCAGTTTTGGGATCCTTGGCCTAGCGTCTGGGAGAATCTCAGCATACTCTGTGAATGCGACCTGGAATGCGGTCAAAGCCTCATTATAAATTGGGTCGACATCCCCAGTTACTAAGCTTCTCCTGACTACTGGATTCATGGAGTGCCTTACAGGTGGAGTACTTGTGTTACTCCTTTGACTAGTCCGGTAATTCGAGCTCAAGTGAAACCTCTTGGAAGATTTGTTGCCTAGTTGGTAAGGCAACTCGGTTGTTATTCACGATCACTCGGTACTGGTTGACGACGTTCTGTTCCGGAACATGACTTAGCTCCGGAAATCGGGTTATGAACGCGTCATGTAGTCGATGTCTGTACCCTGATGGATTCCGTTCCAAATCCGTGACACGGTAATAGGCGCGGACGATAAATTCGTTGAGTTGGTTCGTCCAAACCATACGACGCCTAGGTCTCCCGTCCCTGGTGGTTGACGGCATAACCGCCAAAACATCCAAGGGCGAAGAGCCGCTCTGATGTTGTTGAACGACCCTTAACCGTGTTGGGTACTGTCTTCGTGTCCCTGGGGTCCCATTTAAAGAATTTAAACCAAAGTCCCCAATTTTATTCCCACGAGTAATGGGGAACCAGTCAGCCCTGCAACAGAGCCCCAATGTTGCAATGCCCCATGGTTACCTCCAAAGGTAGGGAAGGTATTTGGAGGGGAGCCGCTGAAATACAGTGTAACGTCACTGCAATTCATCCGATAGGCGCGTCGATCCCTTCACCCCGGATTACGGATTTGTTAAGGAGGTTTACTCCCCCTGAACGGGAAGAATCGGTAAGGGAGGACGAACACAAAGGGAAACGTTCTGCTTGTCCGCGGCTACTTATTTACAAGATTAACTTGCGATATTCGTAGCTGACCCGGTGGGTCATGTCATTATCCGCAACCCATGACACGCGCCTGGTCGCATGCAGCTCTGCGTTTGCAACTCAGGTGAGGATAAACCTGGTACGCCAGGGTATAAATATATAAATATTAACCTGGCGCACCAGGTTAACTTCGACCTGAGTAGCAAACGCAAAGCTGCATGCGACCAGGCGCGTGTCATGGGTTGCGGATAATGACAAGGCCTACCGGGTCAGCTACGAATATCGCAAGTTAATCTTGTAAATAACTAGCCGCGGACAAGCAGAACGTTCCCCTTTGTGTTCGTCCTTCCTTGCGATTCTTCCCTTTCAGGGGGAGTAAACCCCCTTAACAAATCCGTAATTCGGGGTGAAGGAATCGATGAGCCTATCGGATGAACTGCAGTGACGTTACACTGTATTTCAGCGGCTCCCCTCCAAATACCTTCCCTACCTTTGGAGGTAACCATGGGACATTGCAACATTGGGGCTCTGTTGCAGGGTTGACTGCCTCCCCAACACATCGGTATGTGAGAACAAAATTGGGGATAATTTTTCAAATTCTTTTGATGGGACCCCAGGGACACGAAGACAGTACCCAACATGGTTAAGGGTCGTTCAACAACACCAGAGCGACTCTTCGCCCTTGGATGTTTTGGCGGTTATGCCGTCAACCACCAGGGACGGGAGAACTAGGCGTCGTATGGTTTGAACCAACTTAACGAATTTATCGTCCGCGCCTATTACCGTGTCACGGATTTGGAACGGAATAGATCTGGGTACAGACACCGACCCCATGACCCGATTTCCGGAACTAAGTCATGTTCCGGAGCAGAACGTTGTCAATCATTACCGGGTAATAGTGAAAAATAATCTAGTTGCCCTACCAACTAGACAACAAATATTCCAAGAGGTTTCACTTGAGTTCGAGCTGGAGTCACCAACTTACCGAAGGAGAAGGAACAAAGGAGCAATACGGATACTCCACTTATAAGGCACTCCCAGTAATCAGGAGAAGCTTAGCGACTGGGGATGTCGACCCAATTTATAATGAGGCTTTGACCGCGTTCCAGGTCGCATTCTCAGAGTATGCTGAGATTCTCCCAGACGCTAGGCCAAAGATCCCAAAACTGAAATTTACTTTGGCAACCACTAACATCATTGCTGCCGTTGACAGAATTTTGGCTGATCTTTTGGCTAGCGAGATTATTGCTACAGAGGTTCACAGTCTGATCTACGTTGCAGCTACCACGAATATTCGTCTCCATAATCAACATCTTAGAGCGAATAACACAGGTATGCGCAGAAGGACTTTACCGTTCTGGGTGCTTCGACTCAACAAAAGAGTCGAAAAGTTGAGAAAGGAGATTGGTCGTGTGACGCAAGCACTCCCTGGAAATCCATTACCAAAAGTGCACAGATGCGTTGCGAACATCATTGGAAACTACCATCTGTCCAATGATATGCCAATCGAAGAAATCCTCGAGGTGCTGAAGCAAAAACTTGCGGTATGCTCCAATCGCATCCGTAGGTATCAGAAAAGCTTTCAGCGAAGGACAGACAACACCTTGTTCTTCCAGAACCAACGGGGATTCTACAAAAATCTCACCAACTCAGATAGGGAAAGTAACCTCGATCTGGATCAGGCAGAAGACTTCTGGAGAAGTGTTTGGAGCGAATCCAGCCGTTGCAATTTAGAAGCAGCGTGGCTCCCACACCTTATGCGTTCATGCGAGGCCCTCCCCGAAATGACCATGCCTGACGTAACTGAAGTCGACGTTGAAGCAGCCCTTGACAAGACAGGTAACTGGAAGGCGCCAGGAGTTGACAAGATTCACAACTTCTGGCTGAAGCGGTTCAAGAGCACTCACAGGATATTGACAAATCAATTTAATCAGATGATTGCCGATCCTGATTTAGTTCCACCATTTTTCACCAAGGGGATAACTTTCCTCATCCCCAAGGAATAGGGTGCCTCTTGCCCTTCAAAATGTCGACCAATTACTTGTCTTCCTACCATCTACAAGGTCTTCACTTCAGTTCTGTGCGCGAACATCTCAAAACATCTTGATGTTCATAAATTGATAGCTGAGGATGGGGATGCGCAAAAGGCTCCCGAGGCTGCAAAGAACAACTTATAATCGATATGGTAGCTGTAAAGCAGGCTGTCCATCAGAAACGAAATATCTCGGCAGCCTACATCGATTATAAATCAGCCTTTGATTCCATATCACTTTCGTGGTGATCACAAGTATTACGCTGATTTGGTACATCAGCCCGAATGTGTTTCTTCTCCTGAGAACAGTGATGAAGTGTACCACGAAATTATCGGTATCCTCACAAACATCAGGAGAGATACCAATCAGACGTGGCATTTTCCAAGGCGACTCTCTAAGCCCACTGTGGTCCATCGTGCTGGTGTCCGACGTAGTGAAATCGGCTTCGTACTCACTGCTCAAGACCGAATTGACCACTAAGTGAGTCGGCCAAACTGGATCACTTGCTGGCAGGCCTAACGTTGGGAGATCGAACTTTCCAATTTCTACGCGGAATGAAGTAATTGAGTGGGAATAAGATTGACGATGAATTGATGAAGTCCCTTTGGCTGCGTCGGCTCCCGAAAGGCACCCAGGCGGTCCTCGCGTGCGTCTCCGGTTCCTTGGAGGCACTGGCTACTGCGGCCGACAAAGTGCACGAGGTGCACGTACGCCCAACCATAGCGGCCGTTCAACAGCCATCGGATGAGGTGGGCGACTTAAGGCGCGAGATAGCCGCCTCTTCAGCCAATGTGACCGAGATGCGGGCGTTCGGGCGTCAGATCACGAACTCACTTGCGGTCTGCCACTCGAAAAGGGCGATCAAGTAGCAGGTCGTCAGGACAGTCCACGGACCGAGGGATTTGCTGGTACCACCGCAGATTCGGCGATAAAGCCACTAAATGCACAATCCCTTGTAAATTCACGCCTGCCGCAAAAAAATAGGTCCGCGAGGAGTCCTGGCGACGGCCACCCAAAATGCAGCGCCACGTCGTCTAACAATTTACGACCCTCTCAGCAGGCGTAACTATCTCGTGGATACTGGTGCGAAGCTTCGATTCTTCCCGTTCCCCAACACCATAAACTATTTCCACAATCCCTGAAACTAGCAGCGGCAAATTCCTCCCGTAGCAACACGTACAGGTATAGGCAAGTGGACGTGAGTCTTAGCTTGCGTAGAACATTTTCGTGGCGTTTTATCCTGGCGGATGTCAGCTTCCCCATACGAGGCGCAGACTTCTTGTGTCACTATGGATTGCTGGTGGACTTGCAAAATAAGTCTCTTATAGATTCCGCGACCAATCTTAATTCGTCGGGACAAATGGTATCTCACCCAGGCAATAACCTTTCCGTTCTTTTAGAAGACATTACCGACTCTCGTGTTCGGGCACTTCTCCACAACTTCAGCCACCGAGTGTAGTCTCTCAAAACACTACTGGTTCCTGATCTTTTCGAAGGAGCGTCCTTTACTATCCCAGAAACTGACTATTGCACGTTAACAAGGTATCTGCAGGCCCTCAAAGGTCTTCCCCACTGCATATGGTCCCTAAGCCAAACAGCGAATGGCGCCCATGTGGGGATTACAGAAACCTAATTGCACAGACTGTTCCTGACCGATATCCAATTCCACTCATCCATGGCTTTGCGCATCACCTCGCGAATTGCCGCATCTTTTCGACCTTGAACTTAACCAAGGCTTATCATCAAATCCCTGTAGCTCCAGAAGACATTCCAAAGATGGCAATATGCACACCCTTTCGACTCTTCGAATTCACCCGGATGACTTTCGGATTGTGCAATGCGGCACAAACATTTCAAAAGTTCATCCACTCGGTCATGCGAAACCTCGACTTCTGTTTCGTATATTTGGATGATGTTTTGGTCGCTTCTTCCTCAGAGTCTGAGCACTTAGCCCATGCAGAGGTTCTTGGGCATGCTAAACTTCTATCGTCGTTTTCTTCCCAAGGCCCCCCCAACACCAGTCCGTTTTGAACGTGTACTTGGCTGGCCCCAAAACTAAGGACACGCGAGAGATTGTGTGGTCTGAAGAGGCTGTCCGCGAGTTCAATAAATCCCGACAGCAAATTAAATACATCATAAATTACAAATTAATTATCCTTGTTAGTCGTTTTTTTTTTGTTAAATTACAGTTATATTCCAGGCGGCCCGGTCTGATTATGCTTCAGGTTAAAGTTGCATAATTCGGCAAGTCCTCACACGACCTCCGCGTGGTGGCCGCTGGAAACCGTCTTCGGGCGGGCCAAGAGTGTGTAGGGCCGGGCTGGGAGTAGGCTCATCCAATTGACGAGGATCTGCTTGTCTGCTGGTCATGTGTTAGGGGCAAGTAGATCTGGCGGGGGGATGAACTGAAGCAACAGCCCGGGGATCGTCCTCCCGGCACCGGAGAAGGTGCTAATAGGGCCCCAAGCCAAGGTGGAACAGCATACGCCGAGGGCTGCGTGGCCAATGGGGAGCTTGGTCTTTAGTATGCGAACTCTGACTACCTTGGGCACCTTCAGTTTCAAATAAGACCCTTACCCTGGTGGCCGGGCCAGCCAGGGTGGACATTCTTCCCGGACTACTCGTGGGACCAAGACATGGACTCAAATAACAAAAAAACTAAAACGACGATAGAAGAGGAGGCGTCTTTTATTATTACACTACTTATTGTTATATTAATGGATCTGGCAGCAACTGGTATATATTGTGCAGTTGCACAGTAATTGTTTCGAAAATATTTTACTATTTCTACGGCATGTTCTTACACCTCCTTAATATTCAAATCCTTGGAGAGTAAATTTAGAATATGAACAGTACAGTCATACGTCAATATAACTTCTGCAATGATACTTGCAACTCTACTTTTGTACTCATTGTTGTATTTTTTTAATACAAATCATACTATTCATGTGAACACTAGAACCTATTGACAAATTAACTATCTGATCTTCTCCGGGTCTCTACACCGTAAAGTTCATCGAGTAGTCTGTTTGCCAAATCAAATCGTGATGGAGGCGGATAGCCCGGTCGCAACATTTCTATTGTTTTTGTGGCCTGAGGATGTCGAATACACCGAAAGTTGCTATTTATGACACACACAAAAGTCACAATTTGCCTGTCTAACTGTTGTTTGAGCTCATTTGAAATCCTTACAACAAATGTTCGCAATCATAGCCAACATTACTGCGAAATTTTATAATAGACTCCCCGCGTTAGAAAATGATTATATGTATTTTTACACCGAAGTAGTAGTTTCAGCTGCCAAATTACCATATCCGTTAAAAAAACAATTCGGAACGCTCATTTGTTTATTATAATGGTTTAAAAATTGGATTTTTCACAGGGCGGAAAAGAAAACGCGGTAACATCATCGAGCGAGCAATTGGAATCTTATCTACCATGAAAGCATCCGGTTTAGTGATTGTTACTTGTTACTTTTCAAGTAATCAATCAGTTTTAAACAGTAAAGTGGGAAGCTGATGCGTGAATGGACAATGCTTCAAGTTACTTTACGTTGCGGTAGTAATGATAACAGGCTATATAGCAAATTCTGACATTTTGCGACATCTCTTCTCTTGTGACTTGATTTGAATTTGAATAATAGTGAGACAAAATTCTAACCCAATCGTTTATTATTAATTAAGATTGGAGTTAACATTTAAAAAATGTTAACTCACATTGAAATGATCCTCACAGTTTAAATGTGACTCCAACAAACTGGATTCCGACGGATGATGACAATCCACTTCTTCCGAAAACTCCTTTCGGAACAGCCAAAAAAGCTTTCTGCGTGCCTTTTTGTGGAGTTATTGATGCAGCAATGCACACAACAATATTTCATCGTCCTCCCCGCATTTCACGCGGGAAATTAACTGATAGTTTTATATGTTTTTTGAGTAACTGCCAGTTGCCAGACTACTGAAGTTTCTCGGGTCGAGTTATGACGTTACACAACATGGCGCAGGCTTTTCAGTCTGTTTGAATTTTGTAGAAATTTAAATTGCTGATAATTTCAAAAATGGTCTTTGAGAATTATGTTAAATTGCACCATAGAAATTATTTCCGTCGTTATTGAAAATAAAGTGGACAGTCTATTAAAGGATAAGCTTAATAGTGGGCCTTTAGTCCAATTCCAAAAAATATGCAAATATACTAATATTAACTTTATTAAAGCAGATATTGATACGGAGGATATTTTGAGCCCTAGACATTATGTATGTAGGAGCAGCTTTGTGATTTTTTTCAAAATTTTTCGGTTGGGTTATTTCTGAGAATTGCCTCGTGGAGTAAATGATTATTATCTACACACAACCTAGAAATCGTCCCGGTATTTCCTGCATCCCTTTACACATCGTTCCTGGACCTTCATCATCATCAACGGCACAACAACCAGTACCCGGTCTAGGCCTGCCTTAATAAGAAACTCCAGACATCCTGGTTTTGTGCCGAGGTCTATCAACTCGATATCCCTAAAAGCTGTCTAGCGTCCTGGCCTACGCCATCGCTACATCTTAGGCAGGGTCTGCCTCGTCTTCTTTTTCTACCATAGATATTGCCCTTATAGACTTTCCGGGTGGGATCATCCTCATCCATTCGGATTAAGTGAACCGCTCACCGTAACCTATTGAGTCGGATTTTATCCACAACCTGACGGTCATGGTATCGCTCATAGATTTCGTCGTTATGTAGGCTACGGAATCGTCCATCCTCATGTAGGGGGCCAAAAATTCTTTGGAGGATTCTTCTCTCGAACGCGGCCAAGAGCTCGCAATTCTTCTTGATAAGAACCCAAGTCTCCGAGGAATACATGAGGTATGGCAAGATCATTGTCTTGTACAGTAAGAGCTTTGACCCTATGGTGAGACGTTTCGAGCGGAACAGTTTTTGTAAGCTGAAATAGACTCTGTTGGCTGACAACAACCGTGCACGGATTTCATGGTCGTAGCTGTTATCGCTTATGATTTTCGACCCTAGATAGGAGAAATTTTCAACGGTCTCAAAGTTGTATTTTCCTATTTTTATTCTTCCCGTTTGACCAGTGCAGTTTGATGTTGTTGGTTGATTCGTCTTCGGTGCTGACGTTGCCACCATATATTTTGTCTTGCCTTCGTTGATGTGCAGCCCAAGATCTCGCGCCGCCTGCTCGATCTGGATGAAGGCAGTTTGTACATCTCGGGTGGTTCTTCCCATGATGTCGATATCGTCAGCATAGGCCAGTAGTTGGGTGGACTTGAAGAGGATCGTACCTCTTGCATTTACCTCAGCATCACGGATCACTTTCTCGAGGGCCAGGTTAAAGAGGACGCATGATAGCGCATCCCCTTGTCGTAGACCGTTGTTGATGTCGAATGGTCTTGAGAGTGATCCTGCTGCTTTTATCTGGCCTCGCACATTGGTCAGGGTCAGCCTAGTCAGTGTTATTAATTTCGTCGAGATACCGAATTCTCTCATGGCCTTGTACAGTTTTACCCTGGCTATGCTATCATAGGCGGCTTTAAAGTCGATGAATAGATGCTGCAACTGTTGTCCATATTCCAACAGTTTTTCCATCACTTGCCACAGAGAGAAAATCTGATCTGTTGCTGATTTGCCTGGAGTGAAGCCTCTTTGATATTGGCCAATGATGTTCTAGGCGTTCTAGGCGCGAGATAGCGCAGAATATCTTATAGATGGTACTCAGCAACGTGATACTTCTATAATTGCTGCACTGTGTGATATCTCCCTTTTTATGTATGAGACAGATAATGCCTCATTGCCCATTGTCAGGTATTGATTCGCTCTCCCATAACTTGAGCACAAGTTGATTAACCACTTGGTGTAACTGGTCGTCTCCATATTTAACCGATTCGGCTGTAATTCCATCAGCTCCTGGCGACTTATGATTTTTTAGCTGATGAATTGCACGGACTGTTTCTCCAAAACTTGGTGGTGGCAGTATTTGTTCGTCGTGACCTCTAACTCGTCGATGTTCTGGTTGTTCAGTATTTCATCAAAGTACTCAACCCATCGCTCCAATATGCCCATTCTGTCGCAAATCAGATTTCCCTCTTTGTCTCGGCAGGATGAGCATCGAGGTGTATAAGGCTTCATCCTGCTGACTTGTTGGTAAAACTTCCGCGCCTGGTGCGGTTGCTCCCTCTACTTTTCTAGTTCACAGACTTGTTGGTTCTCCCAGGCTTCGTTTTTCCGTCTGTGAAGTCGCTTCTCCGCTCAACGGAATTCTTGATAAGTCTCTGCGCGTGCCCGCGTTCTTTGAGAGTGCAACATTACTGGGAATGCAGAATTCTTCCGTTCCGTTGCTAGCTTACATTCATCGTCAAACCAGCCGTTCCGACTCCTTTTGCGGCTGGAGCTAAGTATGTTTATGGCCGTATCCATGATAAGGTTCTTCAGGCGGTTGTGAAGATCATTTGTTGATGCTTCATCTCCAGGTTCTCTGTTGACTGCGATTATTGCGGCATCCATTTCCCTCTTACATGTGTCGCGGAGGGCTGTGTTATGAATGGCTTCAGGGTTAACTCCCACCTGATTGTCAGAGGGGATTCTAGGTGGTCTTGTTATTCGAGCTTGGAGCACCATGCCAACGAGATAGTGGTCCGAGCTTATATTGGCCTCCCTATATGTTCTGTGTCCGGATAGCTGAGTGGCTGTCGTACGGAAGGTCGCGGTTCAAATCTCACTGGTGGCAGTGGAATTTGTATCGTGATTTGACGTCGGATACCAGTCGACTCAGCTGTGAATGAGTACCTGAGTCAAATCAGGGTAATAATCTCGGGCGAGCGCAATGCTGACCACATTGCCTCCTAGTGTACCGTTACGGTCTTGAATGAAGTGCTCTAACACACTTCAAGGCCCTGATCCAACATGGATTGTTGCGCCAACGATTATTATTATTATATATGTTCTGACATTCATCAAGGTTGAGAGGTGGGGGCGTTCGATCAACACGTGGTCAATTTGGTTGAAAGTGGTCCCGTCTGGAGGGGCCCATGTATGTTTGTGGACCGCTTTCCGCACAAACCAAGTACATCCAACAACCATTTCGTGTGACCCTGCTAATTGAATAATCCGCAGTCTGTTATTATTTGTATTTTGGTGTAAACTATGGGCGCCAACGTATCGCCTGGATACAGGCTCCTTCCCTACTTGGCTCTTAAAATCCCCAAGTATGATTTTGATATCATATCTGGGGCAGGCTTCGAGGATTCGTTCTACTGCCTCGTAGAAGGTATCCTTCTCCGACTCTGTAGTCTCCTCTGTAGGGGGACTTTGTTGGTCAGTATAATACGATCTTTCTCTCGTCTAGTTATTATCAAAACATAAATCACAAATGCAAAATCACAATTGCAGCACTATTTTCTACAATACGCCCCGCGGTATTTGCTTAATGACTCGACAAACGACCGTAAAAGGTAATTTAGGGGAATCCCGTTTTTATAGATGTCATAGGGTTTCGGAGGAATCCCGGTGTTTGTTTTTTGTTTCGTTCCGACGTCCCGTGCAATGGCCAATGCACAATGACGACGGACGATTTCTGAAATGAAGCTCATTAAGTCTAAAATACAAGACAGGAATGGATGCGTCCGTTCGCAGTGAGGGAGCTGTCAAATGAATTTCAATACACGGACTTGCATCCAGAAATATACAATTAGCCCGATGCGTAACGCGTCACACGAAAGTTAGGAAAATTGAACTTTTGCGATATGTGACGAATGGAAGTCTGTTGACACTTCACGCCATTTGCAATTTGGTGGCACTTCTCGTTCTCGGCAGTTACTTTTAAATGTAATTAATTTGAACAAATTCGTTTTGAGAACTGGGGAGGACATTATTTGAGTTGCAAGTGCTAAAAATTAATGTCATTGCATTAGTCCCGTCGCAATGCCAAATGAATGTGTTTGTTTTCAAACAATTTGGAAAAATCGAACTTTTGCTTCTACGAAACGGATGACTAGTTGGATCGTAATTTGCCTCACTTTTCATTTTCACCACTTACTTTTGGAATTTATTCAATTTGTATAGATTTATTTTCAAGACTAATTTAGGTAGTTTTAGTTTGGTGATATTTCATAATTTCACTTGGATTAGCTTCGTGTCTATTCGATGTATAATAATTGAATTCAAGCCTGAAGTGGGTGTACCTTTATTGCCATTAATTAATCTTTGTCATTATCTTAGCAGAAAATATGTTCTTAGCTCAATCCTCTCCGGACGGCCAGACAAGTATCCAATAGCTGCTGGTCGTTTGATGCTGTTGAGCCTCGCAAAGCGCACGATGACGTTAGCGGAGAATGTTGTTCCTTTGGCTTGTGAACGGTTAACTGTCAAAACGGAACGGAGGTAATTAGTTAGGAAATACTTTATGTAATTACATGTCTTGTATGCAACAGGATTTAATGGAATATTCTTTTTGTTCCTCAGCTGATTTGACATTTCGTCGCAATGTTTTTAAGTCACAACGCGAAACGCGATCGAAAACTGACATATCGCTCGCGGTTAGACGCAAGCCCTAAACGGCTGTGAAAAGCGGCTTTTACAAGTTCGTAGTAAAGACGCAAACCTGTCATATCGCGAAAGAATTCGAATATAGCCTCGTTTCCATAACCAAGCAAGTGCGGAGCAAAATGCCGACGATTGCGTTGTGAGTAGCGTTCGCGATTCTAACTCGAAAATCCAATCAGGACAGTCTGTACCGGGTCGACAGTGCGTGCAACTTTAAATATTCAGTTGAGTCCATGTTGACGAGCTTGAAGTTAGAAAAGGAATTCGTGTGCTTCGCATTGCTTCTACGTCGTTATATTCACAGGATAAAAAGGAGGGAAAGGCTTGGTGGCTGGTCACAGTAGAATATCTCCAGTGTGTGCAGAATTTTGATAAACATGCCGTCCAGCAGGCAAATTGGTGTCGTCGCCTTTAACGCTTTACTAAAAAGCCCCAAATGTAATCTATGGGCAACATCTAGCCGGTGCAGGTAGGTCCGGGTAGCATTCGTTCAAGTAAAAAAGGAGAGATGTGTCATTGAAAGGTCACGAAGGTAGATATGGATCTAATCTAAGTACATGTTTGTGATTTAACGTCGTCAGAAATTGCCAGCGCGAGGGTTCCGTCACGTATTATGATTGACAGCTTTACATAAGTAATGATCTGATACTGCATTCAGTTGAGAATGGACGGACTTCAGCCCGGTCGACCTTAGTGCCGAGTTCAGGTCCATGAGTTGTGTTAATACCAATTTGATAATATTGCACCTACTGGTGCAGGGGGGCTTTTGCGAGGTATAGATAATTGCGGAATTATGTACTCCGATCGTGAATTACCGCATTGTGATCTCCATTCCACATGATCTCGAATTCGCTGCGTAGACTTGACCAACGTCATAACCGGCTTTGAGCTTGCTGGAGTTAATTATAGTACATGTCTCGTTTAAATATAGTATTTTTCAGTGAACTAAATATATCAGACGAAGCAAATGACGACAAACTTGACCCTTCCACTCACAATTTTCATTGTTATTTGGAAGTAATATTCCAATTACTGATAATCTGAGAATAACATACAAAACATGCCACATTGCAGCTTGTGCAACGATTTAAGCCGATTAATCTAGGTCCAATCAGAATAATCACAAAAGAAAATATGGTAATGACAGCTCATACAATGCTTTGGACAGTAAATTGGAAGGCGATGAGAAAATCGAATTATAGCCCGAAAGTACTGATTTGTAAGAAATTTTGCTTTCTGAAGACAACCGTACATGCCATAACTTTGGCATTTTAACTCTCTTAGGAAGAAGTTTGGATTATGGAATTATCGATTCAATTCCTGACCATATACAGTGTCGGTGGTTTCATGAAGATAATATGCATAGCAAAGGTAAAACCAAAGTAAAATTTAATAGAAAAAAATGAAACAGCATTCATTACCTCAGATCTAGAAAAGGGCGCTAAAAATAATAAAAGTTCAATATTTCGTTCAACAATAAACAAAGACGAAAGAATGCTTGTGTATAAAATATTAAGGGTGGTGTGTCGGATCTATTTTTTTCTGGCATCAAATGTATCTAGATATAGTGTAGAATATATGGGCAAAGTGATTTTTTTATATTCGGTGTCGTTCGGAAATTACAGTTTGTGTCGATCGCGGTAATAATTTACTTATCGGTCCGAGTGACGTTCGAATGACTTCGATAAAATCGTAAGAATTGACGCCAAGGCTTTATATGTATTTCTTCCAGAAACCTAACCTCCTAGGGACTAGGTAAAGCAGATTAATGGTCAGTTAAGATTTTATTGGTCAAAATCGCATTCTACTTTTTAAATGCGTTTTTATCGAAACTACCAGCCAACGAAATTCTTTGAAATTTTCACGACTTGTTCAAAACATAGTTTGCGTGAACGTCCGCAAACTAGATAACTGAAATTCATTCGGTAGTTTTTTTTTATTCATTAAAGAAGCTTTGGAAAAACACCAAAATCTACAAAAAAAGGTTAAAAAGGCATCAACAAATTAGTTTTCAATATTTGTTAATAATTCTAGTTTGCGGACCCTCTAGCATGGCAACAGAAAAACACTTTTTGGAGATGGATGTATAAGTTGCTCTGTATTTCAATAATTAACCATGCTTTCGAGCTGGGCAAGCTCAAGATTTTAAGAAATATGGTGAAAAACGTATTTGTAATTTTAACCAGTTCTTCACAAAAAAATCTAAAAAAAACGAGAAAAGGCCTTCGGACGGGATGACCCCCGTAACAAAGAAAGGTTAAATATTTGGTTGTGTCCTTTGACTGTAATAGCTGCTTCGCAACGATGTTCCATTGAGTCCAATAGCTGTTGATACCTTTTAACAGGTATCGTCTGCTACAGTTCAAATCTCGCTATTATTGTTTGGTTTTTACTCCCAAATACCTTTTTTGATGTCTGTTTAAAGATTTTCTTTCTGATTGAAGTCAGGCGACTTAGCAGGTCACACCATTACGTCAATTTCATTGTGCAAAAAACCATCCTTTAGATTTTTAGTCCATAGGTTTTGGGTCATTGCCCTGCTGGAAGATCCATTCAAGTGGTATTTCGTACTTAGCATATGGGGAGATAAATTCCTAGAAAATATCTGTATAAACATTTTTATCCACGGTGCCCTTGATCTTTTTATTGGAAAAACACCATAGAATGAAAAGCAGGCCTATATCATGATGTTATGCACTCCTCTTCCGGAGGAGGAGGAGTACTAAATGTTTGCACCAGCATAGACGACAGTAGCGCGCATACGAATGCCAATTGGGGATCCAGCTATTAGTGTTAAAGTTATAGTGGTGCAAACTTATCAATTTCGCGGGAATTGACTTCACCTTAACCATGCAAATAGGATGCTGACGTTATAATTAAAGAGGACAATTGACATTCGAGTGAAATATTGAAATTCCATTCATTAAGAATCTACTTCTCCCCAGCCCTTGTTTGTATGTGTTGTAAGTTAACTTCTTCACATTTGCTAATAATATTGAACTCCTAGGGTGAAGCGTATGAGGTTGACTATTATCAATACAATGCTTTTCATATCAAATTAGTTGTGTGTGGCTTTTTAAAAAATTTTGGGCGATGGAATTTTTAACTATGAACACACGGCAATCATCGTTTCTCACCCAATACAAAACCCTCTATACCTGAAGCGTCCAGCTTCCGGTTTCCCGAATTGTTTATATTTGATTGGCGCTGCAATCATTTTAGCTGAACAGGAAAGAAGACCGGTTGGAAGTAACATTAGTAACAGACAAATTCATAAAAAATTGAATGTTAAAAATTATATTGAGAGGAATCTAATGTGTGATGTCACGCTGCTATTTTTTCCGCCACTGTACATGCTGCGGAAACTGACAGACTTACAAAATATAGTAAAATTTTAACATACAATACCCACAAAATTTAACAATTTACCATTGATAACGAAGATATAGCAAGTCGAACCTGTCTTTTCCTAGTAAATTTACTGCACCGTAAGACATACATAAAGATGCTAGTATCAGGTCAAAGTGACTAGTCTGACTAACTTAATACATACATATACATTACAAGTTTTCTATATTTTGTATTGCTTACATAAAAATCCACAAAAGCTATCATACGCGCCGAGCTTCCGGTTTATGACTTTTTATTGAATAGGCCATGGTACCGGAACTCAATGTTTATTCGGAGCTGGCATAGATTGATGGCTCTGTCAAATAGTTACCATATATCTCAAACTTCAATATATAATTTCTATATCCCACTTTCTTGATGTCGCATCTCGCGATTCGGGATTCAAATCGCTGTCCGTAAGATAAATTTGCATTGAGTTTCTGGGTAACCGGAATTGAAGTTATACTCATGTGATCACCATTCGTGTGATCTATGATGGACATGTGTGTTTCCAATTTTAAATTTTTACACCCTATACCCTGTACACTTCAATAAATTACTTTTAACTTTGTTTAACTTACGGATTTTCTTAAAGAATGACTCCAGAACACCAATACCACATTATACGAAATTTTAAAAATATTACAATATATTGTTAAAGTTATGATTTTAAGAGAGAATTAGGGTAATTTAGAAATTCGAGGGAAAAGGGATCGTGAAAACTGCTATGTTATTGAGGAAGAAAGGGAAGCCGCCAAATACTGGACCACTTTAGACATACCTGCCTGTCATACATGTTTTATTCGGAAATGGCTACATGCATCGGCGTGAAATTCGATTAAAGCACTGCAAAGCAAGCGCCTATATAGAGAATTTCAACATTGGTTGTAAAACAGTGAGCTGCCGGGATTAAAAAGTGCAGTCTGTTTAATGTTTCAGGGCACAATAGTTCTTCAAGGACGCGGTGCGACTTTCCCTTAACAGAATAATAATGTTTCTGTGCTTTTATTTGCGGAGATCCAAATCTTCAAAAGATACTGGCAAATTAGTTACCACATGGAAGAATTTCACCATTAATCCCATCATATAGCATGATATAGATACTGTAGACATATATTCCATTTGTCTTTACTCACCCGAGGCCAACTGTGGCGGCAATGTCGCTCTACCTATCCAAATTTACCTACCCATACATAGTTGCTTAAGTTTCTTCGGATTTGTATTGCGCCCTAGTCTGGCAAACTGTCAGTGGTAGCACAATGATCGAAGTTAATTTGAATCAACTTCATTTTTACACTGCAATTAACTCCTTTTTTAAGGCTTTGTGTTTTGCGGGCTTAGGTTGGTTTTCAAGGAGTCTTCCAGACTCCTCCTTTCGGAGAAAAATCGTGGACAATGGAACATAACATGCTCCGGGTCCTCAGGTGTGCAACTACATTCAGGACAAAAGGGAGAATCATCCAGCCTGAATTGGTGCATTTACTTACTGTAACCACCATGTCCTGATAGGAATTGCGTCAGATAGTAGTTAATATCGCCGTGTCGTCGTGGATCCACTCCTCAATCTCTTCCGATCTGTTACTGTTTTGCTTAGAGTGAAGCCTGTTTGGTATTGGCAGATAATATTCTGGGCGTATGAGGCTATCTGTCTGAGCAAAATATTGAAGAATAAGATATTCTGGTTCTGGTACTCAGCAACGTGATACCTCCCCTTCAACCGCCCGTCAATCATCAAAGTTGCCGCCCTTAAGATCGCATACACTTCAGTCTGAAAGACCGTTGTATATTACCCTAAGGAAAAGCCTGCTTGAAAACCCTTTTTTTGGTTTTGAGCCATCGGTGTGGAAAACATCAGTATATCTTGACACGCATTCTTCTGGTTCGTCCCAGCTTTCTCTTCGTTTCAAGATAACATCATTCTTTCTACCAAACAGATGTATGGGGATCCGAGAATCGGAAGTCTTTGCGAAAGCTAGATTCAGTTCTTCCAATGCTTTGTGCCCCCACGTCCATTTTTTCCGCATAAATCTAATCGAATTAGTCTATGAGCTGCTCTGCACTGTAATGAGCAGTGCTCTGAATGAACATATCCAAGGGCTGCAAATTGAGTAATGCATTCAGAGCTGCGCCATAAACTGTGAGAGCTCGTTTCATCTTTATCTCTTCGTGTTTTTGCTAATGAAGCTTCTTGTCTAGCATAACTCTCAGATGTTTCGCTTCTTCGGAGAATTTAAGGCTTATACCCTTCATCTTTGCAAGGAAAAGACCATTCAGTTTCCACCTTTTTATAAATAATCCCATTTTGGTTTTATTTGGATTTACTGAGAGTGCATGCCTGAGGCACCAACTGTGAATCAAATCAACAGCACCTTGTGTATTTCTACACACTGTTCTTGGATTTCGACCAACAACTAGCACAGTCATAACATATATCCACTTAATTAATGTTTCATCAACACCATGCTCTCTGACGGCAAAACAAAACTTCCGGAAAAGCGCACGGTCAAACGCCTCTTCGATGTCCATAAACACTCATACCGCGTACTCATCTTTCAGAGTTGCGTCCTCTATCTTTGAATCCAAAGAGTGAAGATCAGACTCAGAGGACTTCCCACAAAAGCGTGTTGATTTCAATTTAGTGGATGTGATCTTGGCGCCTTCTCACGAATGTGACGCTCAACCGGTCTCTCCAGACATTTCAACGAAATAATGTTTTCATTGGTCACGACCGCTCTCGTGTTCGTGTTGAAAAGTTTGCAAAAACCGCCAATTCTCTCCCTCCCACTTGACATCTTTTCTCCCGGATGGTGTACTTTCAAGAGAGCCTGTATAGACTCAACTCTAGAGCTCGTGAAAGTTCCATCCGGTTTTCCAGAGTCCAAATTGACCGACTCATCCTTCTGAAGGACTTTGCACAGCTTGAAAGTTTCCCTTTTTCCTTCCATTATCGTTAGTCACCTCCATATTTAATCAGTTCGGTTGTAATTCCATCGGCTTCTGACGACTTATAATTTTTAAACACGGACTGTTTTTTCCATGCTTGGTGGTGTCAGCATTTGTCCGTCGTCTGTTGGTTATTGAGCAGTTTATCAAGGTACCCATCGCTCCAAAATGTCCATACGGTCGGAAATCAGGTTACCCTCTTTGCCTCGGCAGAATGAGCATCGAGGTGTATAAGGCTCCATCTTGCTGACTTGGTGGTAAAATTTTCACACCTGATACGGTTGCTCCCTGTACTTTTCAAGTTGACAGACTTGTTGGTTTTCCCAGGCTTAATTTTGTGTGTCTGAAAAGTCGCGTGCCGGCGTTCTTGAAAAGTCCAGCATTGCCGGTACGCGGCATTCTTCCGTTCGGTTGCTAGCTTACATTCATCGCCGAACTAGCTGGTCCAATTTTTTGCGACTGGCGCCAAGTATGTTTGTGGCCGTATTAATGATAACGTTCTTCAGATGGCTGTAAAAATCATTTATTGATGCTTTATCTTCAGGACCTCTTGCTCATTTCCCTCCTATAGGTGTTGGGGAGCGCTGTTCTGTGGATGGCTTCAGTGTTAACTGTCAGAGGGGATTGAGGATGTTGTTATTCGAGCTCAGAACACTATGCCAACGAGATAGTGGTCCGAGTCTATATTGGCCCTCCTATAATTTATGACATTCATCAAGGCTGAGAGGTGGCGGCATTCGATCACCACGTGGTGAATTTGGTTGAAAGTGATCCCGTCTGAAGAGGCCCACGTTTGTTTGTGGACCGCTTTCCGCGCAAACCAGGCACTTCCAACAAACAACCATTTCTTGTGACACTGCTAATTGTATAATCCGCAGTCCCTTGTTATTGGTAGTTTTATGTAAATAGGGGAGCCTGACACGTTGCCTCTATACGGGCTCCGTCCCTACTTGGCTGTTATAATCTCCAAGAATGATTTTGATATTGGTAACGTTTAGTGAACATTAAATTGTTATAGTAATTATGTACATTTCTGTACCGGTCACCACAATTTCCTGAACCACACACACTCATCCGAAAAGGACATGATCTTCAATTAGAAATGAAGTAATTGAAGGGTGGAAACCCCATGGAAATGCATTCGACCCTCTGGATCGTGCACTTGATTTCATAAATCTGGTTTGTGAAAAATAAATCGTATCGGAAAACTCCGCAGTTTATTTAACGACGAAAATTATGAGGGATACCACAGACCGTGTGATTGTGGATAAAATTCGTCTCAGTAGCTTGCAGTGAGCGGATCATTTAATCTGCATGGGCGAGGATGATCCGGCCCGGAAAGTTTATAAGGGCAATATCTATGGTAGAAAATCAAGACGTGGTAGATCCTGCCTCTGATGGAGCAATGGTGCAGGCTAGGCCAGTAGACAGCTTTTAGGGGTATCGAATTGGTGGGGCTCGGCACAAAAAGGATGTCTTGGGTTCTTTACTAAGCCAGGCCTAGACCGGACACGGGTTAAGAAACTCGTCATCATTCCGATATAATATGTTACTCCCGCCGGCTACGTACGTTGTAAATGTAGTCTCATGAAAGTATCCCTGAATAAATTTTCGTAGAATGATTTCACTGCAGAGGTATTTAATTTTTGCATTCTTACATAGTATGTCAGAGCTTTTATAGTGAAAGTAGCCCTTATAGTACTTGTTATATTTTCAATTGATTGAAAAGTGTAGTTCATATACATATATAATAAAGAAAAACTACGATGATGCATCTCCTTTTTGTCAGCTCCTGGTTTTCCGGCGTGCAAATGGGCCCCCCTGATGCTATCTTAGGTATAACTGAAGCATTTAAAAAAGATAAAAATGAGAAAAAAATCAATCTTGGTGCGGGCACTTACCGAGATGATAATGGTAATCCATTCGTTTTGCCAAGTGTTCGAAAGGTAAAATTAAATCAAATGCAATTCGTTCCGTATTGACAATATATGTTGATTTACAGGCTGAAGAGAAAATTATGGCGAAAAAGATGAACAAAGAATACGCCCCAATCAGCGGAATTCCTGAATTTACAGATCTTGCTATAAAAATAGCCTTGGGCGATGACTCGCCTAATCTGCAGAAGAAGTCAAATGCTACTGTTCAGGTAATCAAATAAAATAATAATAAAAGGATCGGTTTTCTCATGCACTTTTTAGGCCATAAGTGGAACCGGTTCGTTGAGGATAGGGGCCGCGTTTTTAAGCAAATTTTGGCCCGGAGGCAAGGATATCTATATGCCGTCACCAACGTGGGGAAATCATGTTCCAGTGTTCGTTCACTCAGGTATGACCCCGAAAACATATCGTTACTATGACCCAAAGACATGTGGATTCGACTTTAATGGATGCATGGAAGACATTCGTGTAAGTACAATTGGAACAATTTTGTGAAATAAATTTGTTTACCACTATCTTAATCGAATTTTTAGATTGTGTTATGTTGGATAAATGGTTACTATCCTAGCATGCTAGTAGACGTTGAAAGGTTTTCTTGAAAAGTTTGAAAGTTTGAAAAAAACTGGCGCATCTTACATACGTTCAGCAGTCTCTTCTATTAGCCTTAGCTTAGATTTTTTATGCTTCGAACTAATTTAGTAAAAAATTTGTAGCATTTCGTAAGATTGTGTATGACCCTGTTCTCTTCTTTGTGGTCTATAGAGCAACTATACTGTATTATTTTTTTGCTATTTTATTTTTCAATGAGACTGCTTCAGTTTTATTATCATCACACTTAATGCTGGGCAAGTTATAAGACTTCAACAGTGGAACAACAGAAACATTCATTGCGAACCGAGAATTGAATCCGGAGCAACGAGACCGAGAGGCTCACGCTCAACTAACAAGCCCACACTATCAGTCACACCGAAAATCTTTTTATTAACCAACATTTTGATATGTACAATATAATATAATAATATAAAAGGGTATATGTAAGATATTAAAATATATAATAATAATAATTGACAGCGCGTTGATTGAATTTGTTGAGTGTCAGCCGCTCAATTTTCCATTCGGATTCAACCTGCTGATTGCATCATGCAATTCTGTGTTGGCTTTATGCTTATCCTTACTGTTGTAGGCTTATCACCTGTAAAACGCAAGTGTGATGTTATTTGAACTGGAGCAGTCTCGCTGAATATAAGAAAAGTATTATAAATAGGGGCAGACCGCCTGGCTCCCCTACAATGTACAAACAGCAAATATATAAGTGGAATAATTTTTATCTGCGACCGTTGAAACTGTTTGTTTGATGCAGAGTAAATTAGCATTTAGAGTTTAGAGTTTAGCATTTAGAGTTTCTTTACAATTAGTAAAGCCTAAGTTTCTTAGTTTTCTTCAAATGCATTTTATTTATTTCACAGAAAATTCCTGCCAAATCAGTCATTCTTCTACATGCTTGTGCGCATAACCCAACAGGTGTTGACCCAAAACCAGAGCAATGGAGAGAAATGTGTGAAGTGATAAAAGAGAAACAATTGTATCCTTTCTTCGATATGGCGTACCAAGGATTCGCTAGTGGAAACTGTGAAAAGGATGCATTTGCGGTGCGACTTTTTGAGAAAGAGGGCCATCAGTTTTGTTTGGCACAAAGTTTTGCAAAAAATATGGGATTATACGGTGAACGCGCTGGCGCATTCTCGGTTATATGTCAGGATAAGGAGGAAGCAGAACGGGTAATGTCACAAGTGAAGATCCTGATTCGACCAATGTATTCTAATCCACCAATTCATGGAGCTCGTATTGTAACGGAAATTTTAAGCGACCCAGAACTTAAGAAACAATGGCTTGTCGACGTAAAGCAAATGGCAGATCGAATTATTAGTATAAGGAAAACATTGAAAGATACTCTCGTAAAGTTGGGTTCTCAACGATCATGGGATCATATCACAGATCAAATTGGAATGTTTTGCTATACAGGCATGACCCCCGAAAACGTGGCACGTTTAACGAAAGAGTACAGCATTTACTTAACAAAAGATGGACGTATATCGATGGCTGGAGTAACGACGAAAAACGTAGAGCATTTAGCTTGCGGAATGCATGCAGTAACCAAATAACTACAGAGATTTTCGGCGTACTCTTACTTCTAGTTATGGCATGATACATTTGCGCACAAAACGAAACTCTGTTATGTTAAATAAATATTTACAAAAGTATATGCACGCCTGCCTCTTATGTAAATGAATTATTACTCAGTTGAAGCAACAGATTTTTAAACGAATTGTCATTTACTATCTATCATTATTGAAATAAAACCTTTTCCTTTAAAAAAGAAAAATCGATCCTAAACCGACTTATTCATCATCAGTTTTTCCTGTAGCTGTAATGTCTTTATAGAAGCACACACGCTTGTAATTAAGAAGCTAGGGGCGGGGGACAACGAACGAACGGCTGTTCGTCGCTCGATGCTAGTGCAGGGAGAGTTAACCTTGTCCCCTTCAGACCTGACTATTTATAAGAAGCATAAAGATTTTTCATTTGAGAAATCTTGTTTCTTAGTGCTTACTTATTTGCTACTTAAAATACCTCCGAATATGTGCCGTTTGGCGGGAACTATGGCGTGTGCATAATTATGCAGAAAACTGCTAAAGCGCTGTAAAAATCAATGACACAAATTTGACAAAATTAAGCTTTATTCATTGTTTAAAATTACTTCGATTATTCTATTTTTTTTATGCATTTATATAAATACATAAATAAAATAAAAAAGTGAATCTTTTCATTGCATTGCATTTTTGCATCCTTTCCTTTCTTTTCCTGTAATTTTTTAATTAACTACAGTATTTTATGAATTTTTAATTAATGTAAAGATAATTTTCATTTAAAGATAAATTGTATCATTAATTCGATACAATATCTCACACAAAAATGTTCATCAGGCACGGCCTCCTTTACCTGATTCTTGACTGTGAATTAACTCTGGCGTTTTAATCGGCCTTGTGGCCGGCCGCACATTAACCTTTGCTTAATATCACTCCGTCGCAGCACTTTGACTTCAACTGAAACCTAGGAGTTTCGGCGAGGGAGCCCGTGGCAGGGCGACCTTACTGTGGTCAACTGTCGAACGCCAAAACGAACGTAGCGCTCTCACTTCCTTCAAGAGCCGTCTGATTCGCTACAGCTGCTTCCGGAGGGTATCAGTCCTCACTTGAACGTGGGTACAAACTTCCGGGTTCCTTAGGGGTGTGAGCCGGCGGCTGCGCGTGGTATATATATATATTATATATATATAGCAGCTCTGCGTTTGCCACTCAAGTCGGGATTAACCTTGTAGGCCATATATATATATAGTTAAAAAAGCCCACGGACCCTCTTCCCGCCCAACCGGACCGAGGGGCGACCAACCTGAGGATGGGCTGAAGGCAACATCCAAAGGCCCGCATCACAGCGATGATGCGTTTTAACGCAAAGTGTGTGCGACCATGCGAAAATGTATTACTACATCCCGATTGTCGCAAACCCTTCAGCCAATGACGCGGAGGTTCTACACTACAGAGACCTGTATCTTATATCGAAGACAGTGCGGATCAAGACTGAAACCCATTAGGTCAGATTGTTACCGGATAGGACTCTTCGGACTATAGCACAGGTTGCAAGGATAACCCCTTTTTTGCATCTCCATGTATAGTCCAGCCCTAAGATCGAGCGTTTTCAGCGCTTTATGTAAGTTCTGCGGGACTAATCCCGTCGCTGAAATTACTACTGCGAAAATCTGTTACTACATCCTGATTGTCGCAAACACTTCAAGCAGTGACGCGGTGGTTCTAAACTACAGAGACATATTTATGTTAATCGAAAACAATACTCATCAAGATTGAAGCTCACTACGTCAGACTGTTACCGGACTGGACTTTTCGAACTATAGCACACCCCACTGGGACTACTTCGATCTTTTGTAGTCTCCAAGTCTGCTTTATATCGTTCGCCAATCGACCGAAGTTCCGGATTTTTTCGTGCTGTTTTTCAACCGTATTCCGGTCTAATGGTTTATTGTGGTTAACACTGTGGACGGTAACAATAGTTAGGACTCTTCTCTCTAATCCCGTCGCTGAAATTACCACTGGGACTACTTCGATCTTTTGTAGTCTCCAAGTCTGCTTCATATCGTCTGCCAAGGGGCCGTAGTTCCGGATTTTTTCGTGCTGTTTTTCAACAGCGGAACACTGTCCAACGGTACGGCTACATCGATTATAAAGCACGCTCGTTCTTCCTTCAGAAGCAGAACTAGATCGGGTCTGTTATGATTAACAGTGTGGTCAGTGGCAATCGTGTGATCTCACAGTAGTTTGACCCGATAATTTTCCAAGATTCTCTGCGGAGTAAACTTATAGTAAGGATGGTAGGTTGCCACTAAGTTATACTTCAATGCGAGGTTTTGATGGAGAATCTTGCAGACGGAGTTATGACGATTGGTGTACTCGGTACTGCTCAACATCCTACACGCAGATGTTATGTGCTGGATGATCTCCTCTTCGCAGCTGCATAACCTACAACTGGAGCTGGTGATTGAGGAGTCGTGAAGAATGTACCGTTTATAATTTTTTGTTGGGAGCGAAGCATCCTGAATTGAAGTTGGGAATGCTTCGGTCTCATAGAAAAGTACACCATTTGTCAACCATTTGTTGGAGGCTTCGATGTCAGTGCCTGACAACAACAAATTTTTGATATGACCTCCGTGAATGGGTTTCTCTTTCCACATGTCGATCTTCTGTTGGACTGAAGTATCATTCGACATGGGATCCCATTCTCTGCTTCTCAAGTTCAAAGGAGATAATTTATTATCTGCCATGACGGTAGCCTGATGTATTTGGCTAGAGGATTGTTTCTCGAAGAAAAACTCACAAAGAGAATGCACTTGATTATAGTGCAACGTTTTTAAATCAAGTACCCCCCTTCCTCCCTGATGACGTGGAATAGTGATCCTCAATTTTTCGGCAGCTCTATTGTGCATGTTGTTGTTTGCAAGAACTACCCTTACCCGTCTATTGACAGATTCTAAATCCGTATTGCTCCACTGTATTACACCGAAAGTGTATAGAAGGACGGGAATGGCAAAGGTGTTGATTGCCATGATTTTATTTTTCCCGAACAGCTCAGTTTTAAGGACAAGATCCAGACGCCGCTCAAATTCCCTCAGCAACTTAGATTTGATTATTGCTTGCAATATGCCGAGGTATTTGTAGACGTCGTCCAAATCCATACCCTCAATTCGGATGTTATTTTGGCTGTATACTTCGTTGTCCGTGTGTTTTCCTCGAACAATTGTTTTTATGCGACATTTTTCCAAACCCAACTGCATGCCGATATCCCTGCTGAACTGGATGGTGATGTCCAGCAAGGAGCGAAGTTGGTTCTCGTCTTTGCATACAATTTGATGTCGTCAATGTACATTAAATGGCTTAATGTACATTTCGACAATATGCCATGCTTGGCTTGGAACCCGTATTTGCTTTCATGCAAAAGATGGGATAGCGGATTCCAAGCCAAACAAAACCACAGTGGGTTTAGAGAGTCGCCTTGGAAAATGCCACGCCTGATTGGTATCTCTCCTGATGTTTGTGAGGATACCGATAGCTTCGTGCTCCAATTCTTCATTACTGTTCTCAGAAGAAGAACGACATTCGGGTTGATTTTATACAAGCGTAATACTTGTAGTAACCACGAATGTGATATGGAGTCAAAGGCTGATTTATAATCGATGTAGGTTGTCGAGATGTTTCGTTTCTGATGGACAGCCTGCTTTACAGCTACCGTATCGATTATAAGCTGTTCTTTGCAGCCTCGGGAGCCTTTTGCGCATCCTTTTTGCTCCTCAGCTATCAATTTATGAACATCAAGATGTTTTGAGATGTTCGCGCACAGAACTGAAGTGAAGACCTTGTAAATGGTAGGAAGCCAAGTAACTGGTCGACATTTTGAAGGGCAAGAGGCACCCTGTTCCTTGGGGATGAGGAAAGTTATCCCCTTGGTGAAAAATAGTGGAACTAAATCAGGATCGGCAATCATCTGATTAAATTGATTTGCCAATATCCTGTGAGTACTCTTAAACCGCTTCAGCCAGAAGTTGTGAATCTTGTCAACTCCTGGCGCCTTCCAGTTACCTGCCTTGTCAAGGGCTGCTTCAACGTCGACTTCAGTTACGTCAGGCATGGTCATTTCGAGGAGGGCCTCGCATGAACGCATAAGGTGTGGGAGCCACGCTACTTCTAAATTGCAACGGCTGGATTCGCTCCAAACACTTCTCCAGAAGTCTTCTGCCTGATCCAGATCGAGGTTACTTTCCCTATCTGAGTTGGTGAGATTTTTGTAGAATCCCCGTTGGTTCTGGAAGAACAAGGTGTTGTCTGTCCTTCGCTGAAAGCTTTTTTGATACCTACGGATGCGATTGGCGCATACCGCAAGTTTTTGCTTCAGCACCTCGAGGATTTCTTCGATTGGAATATTATTGGACAGATGGTATTTTCCAATGATGTTCGCAACGCATCTGTGCACTCTTGGTAATGGATTTCCAAGGAGTGCTTGCGTCACACGACCAATCTCCTTTCTCAACTTTTCGACTCTTGTGTTGAGTCGAAACACCCAGAACGGTAAAATCCTTCTGCGCATACCTCTGTTATTCGCTCTAAGATGTTGATTATGGAGACGAATAACCGTGGCAGCTGCAACGTAGATCAGGCTGTGAACCTCTGTAGCAGTAATCTCGCTAGCCAAACGATTAGCCAAAATTCTGTCAACGGCAGCAATGATGTTAGTAGTTGCCGAAGTAAACTTCAGTTTTGGGATCTTTGGCCTAGCGGCTAGGAGAATCTCAGCATACTCTGTGAATGCGACCTGGAGCCGTGGGCATGTCACTTGAGGTGATTTTTGCCCGCGGATCTTGTTCATTACAACTTGGTAGGCTGTACCCCACAGATTCGTATTAGCCTCCATGCAGAGCTTCTGGTAGCATTCCCGCTTGCTTCTTCGTATGGCCTTCTTAAGGTTGCTTCGCAGATCCCTGTATTCCTCCCCACGCTCCTGGTGTTCTGGCCTTCCTCTTGTCCTGTGGGAAAGTCTCCTCGCTCGCGCAAACGTCGTCGTGGCATCGTAGCGTCGCATGCTTCGGTTACACGGTGAGACAGCTGTGTGACCCTTTCCACCGCTATTCCATGTGGATCATGGAATGTTTCCTCGTCGAAAGCTCCGATAGACCAGCCCACCGCTTTAGCCTTTCTATCTCCAGAGTGTCGTTGATTGCTTCCTCGGTTTTTAATGTTGAGGAAGATGACCGGGTGGTCACTGTGGGTGTAGTGCTACTTCCTGAATGACCTGTCTTCCGCACGCTCAGATTGCGGCGTTACCAGACGCATCCACCGCCCAAGCCGCACTGCCGTGCTTTCTGTACGGCTTGGAGATTTCCGCGGCATCCTCTTTCGACTCGAATGGTTTGCGAGAGCAGGATCTGAGCTGCCTCACAGTGATTGAGATTTGATTTGTATCAATCCCATTTGCCTGTGCGGTTCAGCTCTCTCCTATATACCGAACATCTTCTGCTCCCGCAACATGCCAGTCATCCACGCCCTCTTTCCCACTACACAGCATACACCGTGGATCTCCGGTGCAATCTTTGATGAGGTGGCCCTCTTCCCCACACTTCCTGCAACTTCTCCACCTATCATGCTGGCAAGTGTATGTCCCTGCAAAATGGCCGAAATCGAGGCATCTGAAGCATCTCTTTAGAGATATTTGCTTCCTGAGCCTGCACACGACCCAACCTATTCTTACCTTGCCCGCGGTAATCAACTTAATAGCTGATTCCGCCGGCAAACTAATAATAGCGGTCTGTGTGCCGCCATATGCCTTCTTCTTCCTTTTTATGGCACTCTGGTCTATATCGCTAAGGTTGAACTCATTTAGGTCCCTGCATTCAACCACTACCTCCTGCTTCCGAGCTCTTACCTCAGCTTCCTCTCTTGATATCTATAACTCTTCCACCTTGCCGCGGAAGTTATCGACCGACTTGTCGGTGGATCTACTTAGTTCCGGCAGCAGATCCCCTCTCTGCGTTCGCCTGATACGCCTGACACTATCTTCCAAATCCATCAGTTCCGGGTCTGATTTCACTTTTAGGAGGATGTCAGCATATATTTCCCTTCTTGGAGACTTGCTGCGGTCCTAGAGGCTCACTAGTACCATCTCTAGTCCGTTTCCCCGTTTTCCCGCCTGCTTTATCTTGGGGAGGCGTCACCTGTGTTTTCCTTGTGACCTTGCCACCTGACGCTTCGGAATTCTTTTCTTCGAGTGCCTTGATATAAGACAATTTAATGCCTCTTATCAAGGCTTGAATATTTTGATGCATATTCCCCCTCTCCTTGATGAACTCGGGCAGTTCATTTATTCGTTCCCCAAGTGTAACGAACGCCATTCCGGTATGTTCCCATTTACTCTCGCGCCTTGCACCACAAGGAATGATGTCGATCAAGGGACTATCATGTTTCTTTCAGCGTCCGGTGACGAATCTCGACTATCAATGGGAACCATTGTCATCGGTGGAGATCCCCCAAGCTTCGAACTCCTCCTAAAAGGACCCGGTGTGGTAATTTCCACTCCACCATTATCTCTTGTAGCATTAGATGCCACAGTAGCCAAGTTTCCCACTACTGAGGCACTGGGGTCGTTGGATATCGACAGCCGGGAGCCCGCTTGCTCACTCCCAAAAACTGCCGGCACTGGGTTTCCGAAGCCCTGCACCATAAAAAAACTTCCTTTCTCCTCCTCCATATTTCCCATAGCCAATTTTTATCCGCGAGTGGGCGTTTAGTTCCCATCTACCCGGCCTGCGGATAAACATGCCCATGGGCATGTGCGTGCGTGCGTATATGTGCATGCTCATAACACATCCGCCGAGCATTCTCTTATCCGCACGAAGAGACGCGCCTGATGGGAGATTTGGCAACTCCACACATATATATATATCAGAGATCTCGCAGAGAAATGTGAGCCGAAGATGGGAAACCTTTTGAACTTGTATTTGGAGTGCAACTGCAGGCTCTGAAGAACTGCGCCGTCCTTCTGAGCCAAAGCAATTGCCGAAAAATCGACCGCGATTGGGGTGTTGATCTCAGAGATCCGAAACAAAGCGTCTGCGACTAAGTTGTCTTTACCAGATACAGGTTGAATGTCCGATGTTAACTGGTTGATGTAGGTTAAGTGCCGAAGTTGTTGAAGGGAAGCTTTGTCGGGCTTTTGCCCTGAGGCTTATAGTCCGTGAACAAGGTCTGCCTTCAAAGGAATGTCGGAAGTGTTTGATACTCGGATACACGGTTAATAATTGGAGTTTTCTCTGTTTGTTGTCTGTTAAATAAATCATTCGGTAGTAACACTGCGGTATTTTTGCGAGTGCGCGAGTGCGCGAATGCGCGAATGCGTGGATCGGCTATATCCTCAGAAATGATGAAAAGAGTGTTGTTGTTCGAACAAATTGAAATTTTCCCTGACAATTGTTGCATATCTACCTAATATGGGCACACTGACTCGCCTACTTGCCTGTAACCGTAAGTTGAGATGGGTGCGGACTGTGTTGTTAGTTAGCTTGTTCGTAAGGCGATGTGTTGATGCAATTCGGGTAGACTTCGCCGCGCCCCCCAGTGAACTCAGTTTTTTGGGGTGGGTACATCTCTTGGCTTGATTTGCAAACCTACATTGGTACCAGCACAGGCTGGAGTTCGAGGCGGATCGCAGCGTGCGGCTACCCGACCGCTCTCTTGAGCGCAGGTTTGGCAACATTAGCCGTAAACACGACCAATTGCCTCCGAAGCTCCGTCACTTCGGCGGACTCGTGAGAGACCTCCGCGACCAGAGGTTGCGCGTGTACATCGTGTATCTTATCCGCAGTCGCCGCCAACACTTCCAGAAAACCGCTATCGGCATACGTTAGAATGACCTGCGTGCACTCTGGCAGTCGTTGACGCCACAGTGGCTTTAGAAGCTCCAAGCCAACCTTGTCCCCACCCAGCTGTCTCATTTCCCCAAGCAGCTGGCTGGGTGTGCGGTCACCAAATATTGAATCCATCAGTAAATGATTCAACTTGTAATAGAGCCGTCAGTAAGTGATTTATCTTAGCTATCTCACTTGCTGACAGGTTCCTAATGAACTGGTCTTTCAGCCGGGCGTAAGAGCACTGGCTCGGAACGTCGGCGACGAGTGCGAAGGATTCCTCATCCAGAACGGGTAACGCGTGGTTGAATTTATGGTCTTTGATCGTGACGCCCGCCAGCGCGAATTGTGCCTCCCACTGGAGAAACAACGCTTCTGGGTTTCGCTGCCAAAACGGTGGCACCCTAACCGAAGCGGCGGTTAGGTCGGCAGAAAGCCCCGCGACATCCTTCCTCCCATGCGACATTATCAATCGATTTAGCGGAGTACTGCAGCGTAGCAACATCAACCAACTTATACCAGGAGTACCCCGAAAGAGAGCGGGCGAAAAAATACAATCTAAACCACGAATCCGGTCAAAAAAAAAGGTAGTGTGAACTCTTGCGGCCGGACGTGCTTTTCTTCAATAATGATATAGAAAATGGATGAAATAACAGAAAAACAAGTCGGGAAACCGGAAGCTAGACGTTTCAGTTATGAAAGGTTTTGTGTATTTCTTTTATAAAGAGATTTTAGTGTGCATTTGTCCCATTAGTATGTAGCACATAATATATGCATATATTATATGAAAATATCCACTTTGAAGGCTTGAATTTGCACAGAAGCGATAGCTTTGACCTACTATAACTTTATTAGTAATAGTGCGATTTTCACACCTTTCCACTAAATGTCAAAACTAAGACCAGCTTCAAAAAGTCCTAATCGAGGCTTTTAATTGGATACCCCACATGACTATATTTGGAAAAAAAAGTTACACCTTTTGCTTGTATGGGGGCCCCCTTCAAATTCGGCGTTAAAGGATGTAACTCACTACATGCGTGAACGTTCACAGTTCCCACGCTTCTACCAAATTTGGTGTACTTGCGGTCGTTGTCTTCTCGTCGTCGCTGACTGCAGGGCGAATCAAATTTTCCGTTTGGTTTTCTGGAGCGGGGTCGAAGGCGAGCGGTTTGATTTCGAGGATTTGATTTCGATATCCAATTCAACGGACGGACACTGAACCTGCTTGGGGTTGAAGTAACCGAGGAGTGCGCAACTAGTTCATTATAAGGCGGCGGCAGCTTTAATTGCGGCGGACAGGGTTAAAAAATATTCGGGGCCACGAATATTGCACAAAGTGAGATACGGGAGGAAGCACTATAAACATGAAAATTTGGGTGCGTGGAAAAGTTTTTCTTTGGTCTTATAAAATGTTGGGGGTCACACTTTGTAGTATTTTTTAATTAACTACATTATGTTTCTGATTTTTAACTAATTCGTAAATTATTTTATTTTAACAAAAAATATTAATTCAATTGAATATGTCAATATGTGAATCGCCATCGCTCGACTAAATTCAGTTGGAGTCAGGTTTAAATTTTGAGGATCGTCCAATGTGAGTTAACATTTTTTAAACTTGAACTCCAACCTTAATTGATAATATATGACTGCGTTAGAATTTTTTATCATTAATATACAAATTCTAATCATATCACAAAAGAAGAGATACCGCAGAATATTCAACCGGTGCAAGGTTCGAACCCCACTCAGTGCAAATCCATTTTTTTGTGGCCTGCAAATCTTCTAGAAACGTACGTTTTATTCACGCTCAAGTGAAGAAGCGAGCGAAGTTTTCTGTGCACCTGTATTCCGGCATTATTTCCCCCAAAGCGTAAACATTGCCCTTGCGCATCAACTGCACTCTCCTCACTGTATTGTCTATATAACTTCGACGCTGCCACATGTAAATCAATTATGTAACAATATGGCGAAGATTTGCAAAAATTTAATTTCTCAAAATTATAAAACGCAAAATATGCGTGAAGCAATCGATGGACATGTGGCGCAGCAGGGTTAACAACATTTGAAATTTATTATTATTATTGTTCTCCGTGGCGTAGTAGGGCCTGACAACTAATTTAGATTGTAAGAAAATAATTGAATAGAATTATTATGAAGTTGCCTTTGATCCCCGAAATATCTCGATTGCTAATTTTCAATTTAACAAGAAAAAAATTTAATTTCGACTTCATGCAGACAATATCAGCTACTTCCCTTTGTTTATGTATTCGTAAAATTAAGCTATGAATAATAATAAAATATTTTAACCAAAGACACATTATATTACTATTATTCTACTAAGTATAATTAATATCCGGTAAACAAGATATTGAATTTTCGGCTTTGGTAGCTTTTTATTTTTGGGACGGTGAACTTGCCAGAGTTTTCTATATAGCTTCTTACTATTACTGTTGAATCGTAGGGTAAATTGAAAAATGTTCCTTTCACGCAACAGTTTTCTGTTAAAAACTGATAGATTACTTAAAAAGTAAAAAGTGACAAATATTAAACAATACGCCTTCACGTAGCTAAGATTCGAACTCCTCGTTCCAAGTCACATGCAGTGTCAGCCAATTAGCAAGTTTTCTTTTCTGCCTTATGCGAATTCAATTTTAAACCATTGTAATTAATAAATGAGCATTCCGAATTGATTTTTTCAACGGATATGGTAATTGGGAAGGTGAAACTACTATTTTAGCGTCAAAAAACATACAATTATTTTCTAACGCAGGAGTCTATTGAGCAATGCGTGATCTACTGCATGAAAGATCATATGTAATGTCCATTTACGAAAACATACATATATTCTATAAATTCCGATCGTTTGGTACAGAAGATCGACACCATATATAAAATGATTATACAAACGGATAATTTCTGGGCGTTTGATTGTGACGTATATTCTTTGTTTTTTCGTCACACCTGGAAACTTTACCTTCATCACCGCAACCAACAAAATTTCATGGCAAAGAAGCTGACCTGTTGTCCAGCTACTTCACCAAAATAACATCACCATTTTCACTAACCACCTCATCACTTGCTGATAGCATTGACTCGAAATATTTAAATCGCTCAGTTCTGTGAACGGCAGTGATGCCTAGAACTGAGCCATTTAAACATCTCGCGTCAATGCAATCAGCCCATGGAGAACTGCGTAATGAAATTCCGCAAGGTCGACGATTGACTTGAATCTAGGGCTTTCAGTTGAAATTTTTGATATTGTTAAATAGCTAGGAGCACGACATACTTAAAAAAAGTTTCAATTGGAAGTCGTAGGTTCGAATCGATCGTCCACCTTGCAGAATTTACTGGAAAGCGTCAAGGATCCTTTGGCAGCGGAGGAAAAAAGCGGGATTTACCGAATAACGCGCAGTGACTGTAATCAAATATACATAGGACAGACTAATCGCCTGAACGCTCTCGACTAGATTTAATGAACACATTAAGGAAGCGATAAGTAGTGTTCGAAAACAAAATACGTGCATAAGTGACAGCCCACATAGTCAAAGAAGGCCATATCATTCAACGGGAAAATCCCGAGCTCTTGTGTCATACAAACCAAACGACAACCTTGGACTTTTGGGAAAGTTGAGAAATTTTGACGCGAAGCGGTTATTAAACGCAGATTCAGGTAACTGCCCTCAAAATTAATAAGACTAGCCGCCTTAATTGCCAGGTAATTAGGTTGATAATTAAAATTTTTTTTAAAGTAATTAGTGAATAAGTATAAGACAATGAACGGCGTCTTGCGGTAATGGAGACGAAGATGTTACGTTGGACTAGTGGCGTCACACGATTAGATCACATCCGAAATGAGGATATCCGCAATCGTTATGGGGTTGCACCGATCGTGGAAAAGTTGCGAGAGAGGCGTCTTCGATGGTATGGTCATGCAATTCGTGCTAACGAGAATTCACTTGCCAACATTGGTCTGAACATCGAAGTCGATGGTAAACGACCAAAAGGCTGGCCTAAACAACGGTGGCTTGATACGCTGGATGGGAATTTGAAAGCCTCGAGATTGCACCCAAATCAGGCATTTGATAGAGCCAAATGGCGAAACCGATCACGACGAGCTAACCCCGCTTGTGAATGGGGCAAAGGCTGAAGAAGAAGAAGACGTGAATAAGTATAAAAGAACCGTATAATCGCAACTGTTTTTAGCAGCTTTGTACTGATGAAGGTGGTAAGTTGCTCCCAAAATATATATTTACATTGAAAACTAAAAATTGTATGATAGTTTGGAGAAAGCTACTTATCAGCGTAATATATGCATATATTATATGAGAGTGTCCACTTTCGGGTGATATTGACATTCATAGTCTTGAATTTGCAAAGAAGCGACAACTTTGACATATTATCACTGGGTTAGTAATGGTACGATTCCCACCAAACATGGTGGGATCATGCTCAATGTTATAGCCTACATCACTGTAAAATGGTCGTGGGGCTAAGATGAACTTAAGGAGGGTTTTGCAGCCAATTACTAAAACTTATAGTAATATACTATGATTAACTTTATTTGAACAGATATCGGCATGAAAGGTATTTCAGAGTCCAGGCACCAGATAATGACAGCCTCATGATTTTTTTCAGATTTTTCGGTTGGATAGTTTCTGAGAATGGGTCCGTTAAAGAAATGATCACTTTCGACCCCCCGCACTTCCCACCCTTTCCAACAAATATCAAAACTAAGACCGCTTCGGAAAGTACTAATCGGGGCTTTCATTTGATACCCTACATGACTATATTTGGTGAAAAAAATGTACACCTCCCTTTTGCATGTATGACACCTCGCAACGTCTTCTGTGGTATTGAGTAGGAGGTGGGTGCGTTTAGGGTATGCTGCCTGAATATAGAGGTTGTTGGTGACTAGGGCACATGCATGATGCAACTAGGACGTATTTCCACTTTGCCCACTGGGTGGATATGGATGTTTTCACGAAGGCTGTTGAAGAATAAAGCGGCAGAGCTATTGCCAGGGGAGTGTCCATCCAGGTGTTGAGCCGAGCGCTGCTTTTCACTTGAAACATTTGATGAGAACATATAGTTTTATTGATGCGTTCATAAATTTCGTCTAAGATTTGGATGGTGCCTGATACTGTGCAGCGTATCCATTGCACAGTAACACATGTATAGAGAATCAGTTTTGCGTTTGGCCTTGCTCTTGAAATTCTTCAGCAATATTGATAATATTACTCCTCTTAAATATAATCGTGGAGCAATTACCATCTATCGTTACTTTCGGTCACGCTGCTCCCAGAGTAGAGGTGAGGCAGCGTTTGATGAGTTGCCTCTGCCCTGAACGAAACCCTCAGTCAACTTTTTGTCTCTTATAGGTGTTGCGTAGGGCTGTATTGTAGATTACTTCAGTGTTCACTCGCACCTGATTGTCAGAGGGAACTGTAGGTGGTCTTGTTACTCGAGCTTGGAGCATTATGCCAACGAGATAGTGATCCGAGTTTATATTGGCCTCCTGCATGTTCTGACATTCATCAAGGCTGAGAGGTGGCGGCGTTCGATCAACACGTGGTCAATTTACCGGATGGCCACTATAATATATGGTGTAGTTACGGTTCTCCAGGGAACCGGTTCCCGTCTAACGCGTCTCCTGCAACGTTGTTACATCAGCCCTATATTGGGACAGGGTATCGGCTAGCTGCTTGGCAGCTCCATCTCTGTACAGGGAGCGCACGTTCCATGGGAAAATGCGTAAATCGTTATTCCGTTGTTTTACCGGGTTCGTCGTCGTGTTATCAGTCCAGTCCGAGGTTTATGTTGCGGCTTCGTAACAAGTTGTTTTCCGTGTAGGGTTGTCAGCCCTACCCAACCCCCAACCTGGAGGAGCAGTTGGTACAATTTGGTACAATGGTTGCACCTTAAAATCTTTAAAATTACCTTTTTGCTTCATCATTTAGATGTCCCCGGAAGAGTGTTCAAACCCGCAAACGGATCATTACAGGCAGATATAGCGTGAAAATCACCTGACTGAGGAGTGAAATATTTAAAATACACAGGAGTATTAAATATTTCAATATACCTTCCCCCAAGATCGATTATCGCTCTTGTAGGTGTCAATATATTGTGAACAATAATCGATGCGATAATTGGAGACAGTAATTGAGATTGAATAGTTTCCACTCATTGGTTTAACGTTTTTCACTTAGAGATTTGAATTATGCCGAGAAGTATGAAATAAATTGTTTCATTGAAACTAACTTTATTTTTTTCTAAGTTTCCCAGTTTCTGAATTAGTTACAAATTGTTGAACGAGAATGGACGGATGTTGAATATCCTGAGTCAATTAGACAGTTTAATTTTTGATTTCCAATAGTTAATTCAACTATTGGTAATAGGGGACTTCCGAGGCAACACTTTATAATATTCATATCAACTTCAATAGCCGGATGAGATCTTACTGTGCTCATTGTAACATCACTACCACTACTATTGAAAGGTCTCACCATAAGGTCAAAGCTCTTACTGCACAAGACAATGATCTTGCCAGCCCTAGATGGGGATGGACGATTCCGTAGCCTACATAACGACGAAATCTATGAGCGATACCATGACCGTCGGGTTGTGGATAAAATCCGGCTCAATAGGTTACGGTGGGCGGGTCACTTAATCCGTATGGATGAGGATGATCCAGCCCGGAAAGTCTATAAGAGCAATATCTATTTTAGAAAAAAAAGACAAGGCAGACCCTGCCTGAGATGGAATGATGACGTAGGTCAGGACGCCAGACAGCTTTTACAGATATCGAATTGGTGGACCTAGGCGCAAAACCGGGATGTCTGGAGTTCCTTATTAAAGCAGGCCTAGATCGGATACCGGTTCTTGCGCCGTTGATGATGATGATGATTATGAAATTCCGCCATGTTATTAACATTATATGCTGGTCCCAAGCCCAGGTAAAAGAGGAGGGTATAAGGCAACGTACTTTGTACTATCCTTAATATAATAATAATAATAATCGTTGGCGCAACAATCCATATTGGATCTGGGCCTTGAAGTGTGTTAGAGCACTTCATTCAAGACCGTAACGATACACTACAGTACACTGTAGGAGGCAATGTGGTCAGCATTGCGCTCGCGCGAGATTATTACCCTGATTTGACTCGGGTACTCATTCACAGCTGAGTCGACTGGTATCCGACGTCAAGTCACGATACAAATCCCACTGCCACCAGCGAGATTTGAACCGCGACCTTCCGTATGACAACCCAGTGCTCTAACCATTGAGCTATTCGGACACTACTACTACTATCCTTAGTAAAACAAAAATAAAATGCTGAGATCAGAAAAAGAGATAAAATATAATTGGAGTTATTCCACTATGCTAAATCATACCTGATCTCTCTTGGTGATAGGTCCCGCGACAGGCCGACCAAGAAAATGCATCCAATGTCGTTAGAAACAAGATGATCGGATGGAGTAACAAGCCTCGGAAAAATGCTAAGGCGTCCATCTCAGTCGACGCAGCAGGACGGGTGTCCTGTCGAGAAGTGGGCAAGGGTTCTTGATGCATGGACGGCGTCAGGAAATAAGTAAGTTAATTCGAACAAAACAAATTCGTGTCTGCACGATAAATGTTAACACCTTAACTGGAAAGACCGAGTAACTCGCAAGAGCCCTTTGGAAAAGGCGCATTGGTATCTGCGCTTTTCAAAAAACCCGATGGCCTGGTGGCAAAACCTGAGACATTGAGCGCGAACGCGGTAAAAATGGTCATAAACTACTCTGTTTTGGTAGCCCACACCTTCAATACGATGTTGACATTACCATCTAAAGAAGTCGAACGATTTGATGACCGGCTGATGAAGCTCACCATTCTATCAACTGATTGCACTATTCACTTCTTCACCGCGTATGCACCACAGACAGGTCGACCTGATGTCGAGATAAATGCCTTCTGGCAACTTCTCGAAGAAAAGACTTTTCACGTGTCTGCTGGCGACTATATCATCATTACCGGGGACCTTAATGACAATGTGGGTGAAAAGGCAGACGATAACAGTTGTAATGGGGGAAAGGGGTTTGGAGAACGCAATAAGGGTGGCGAGCGGACACCCATGACCTTGTACTTATGAATCTTCCTCCATTTTATAGTGGGAACAGTAAAACGCAAATATTCTCATAAGACGCCGACATTTTACCACCGTCACTGATTGCAAAGCCGTTCCATCGGTCGTTGATTGCCGTACTGCGAATTAAGCCACCGATAAAACATCGTGAGGAACTCACTGGCTCGCGGCGTATTAAATGATGGCGATTTCGTGAGAAGAAAGAAAAAATCATATCGCTTACGCGGTTACCTACCATTACGAATGTGGAAGAATCGTGGAACCAAATGAAAGACATGATCGACAAAGCGGCGTCTTCAATCGTCGGGGTCACCAAGCCAGGTAAGCGGTTCATCAACCGAGATACTTGGCTTTGGAATGGCGATGTTAAAATGAAGGTCTGTGAAAAGAAAGACCTCTGCACACTCGGGATGGCGAGAGAGATCTGTATCGACTTGGCAAAAGCCGAAACGAACGCACACAAGGAGAATGGTACTTTGCTTACTAACCGCCGAACCGCGACGGATAGATGGCGAGAATACTTCGAGCAGATTTCAACTTCATTTCATTGCCGACATTTGGACCAGTTCCACCTGTCAGCACAAGTGGTGCTCAGGGGTGACGTTGAGGAAGACGGGGCGGTAACCCTGTCAGCCAAACCAAAACCAAGTGGTCGAGGAGAACCATAGTGGTGGCACCGGGAGGCGCTGTACTCACTTTGGCTTGCCGGCTGTGATGCAGTAGGCGATGCTCCAAAGGCCTAATCAGGGCGGTCAGATCCGAGTCTGCACGGGGACTCATCTGAAGTGGCAAATTGGTTATGAAACCTTACCAGGGGTATACTGGCACCATGGGAACCGGGATAGCTCCTGGACTCTCATACTTCGGGTGAACTCCCGTTGTATGTGAGCGGGAGTTTCATGGGGGTTGTAGTTGTGCTCAAGCGAGAAGAGACCTTCGGGACTCGGCGTGATGTTGCGTTTCAATACGGGTGCCGTACTCCTAAGTTCGGTACAGATTTAGATAGGGCCTGCATCCACCAGTATGAATGTTAAGTCATGCACTTGATATAGACTGGTACCGTTGTTGCTTGTCTCAGCGAGGCTCTGATTGTGGCCACAAAATCAATCCGTGTCTTAAGAAGGCCGTGGGATTAAGCCGCAAGACAGGTGCTCACGTTAAACCCTCACGGACTTAACTGTCAGTGCAAGTGAAGTCGAGGAGACAATAAAACGAATGAAATCAGGAAGAGCCACAGGACCTGACAACATCGCATCTGAGCTCTAAAAAGCGAAGAGCTGGGGTCCAACACTGTGGCTCAGTGAATTCTTTAATCGGGTTATTCAGGAAGGTAGAACACCACCTGACTAGCAAGAAAGGACTATAGTTCCAATATGGAAAAGAAAGGTAGTCCAAAAACTGCGGAACTACTGACGCAATACACGGTGCGCGGTTACTCATGGAGAAACACCGTGAGAAGCAACGCCCTCCTTACATTGCATTTCTGGATCTAGAGAACGCGTTTGACCGTGTGTCACACGAACTCATCTCTACTACGATCCAAAAAGTAAATTTCGAAGTGTGGCGGGTGTATTAAAACCGCTTCGTGTCTCAGTTGGTGTTCATCATGAAAGAATAAAACGGCATGTCACAGCTTTTTCCAAATGCATTACTTATTTCTGATACTATCCGATTAGGTTGCTCTTAGTATTGTTCCGTTTTTTTGCATCCTGATTAATGATTTGTTATTACCTTTCTATCTGCTAGTAGTCGCAAAAGTTTCTGAAGTACCACGACTCCGAATACATTTGACATGGTAGAATAAACTTATCGGTACGTACGATTTTACTTGACCGACATCCTTTCCCGATCTAAACCAATCAGCCTTGCTATCGAACACGGCGAGGACTAAATCACAATTGCTTTTGCTAAAAAGTTGGGGAGTATTCATTCTCAGAATTGTATTAACAGCATCACTCACAGGGATAACACATTGGTGATTTTTCTCAATTGGACGGCCGCAAACGGCCCCAAGTACATGAGACTTCCGAATTTCGACCCGAAAACGAATAGTCTATTGGAACGAGAGCGGAAGCGAGTGGGATCGTACAGAAAGGACAAAGGACATGTATGTACATCCACGACCATGTTGTCTTGTTATACAACGGCATTATCAACAAGACGACCACTCGGACTCGACACAAATTGCAAATACTCGGAGCGCTACTTAGTCGAACCCATTGCCCTCAGATATCTGCCTGCATGTCAGGTTGCTGGGTTTTATGTTACCTCCTTGATCGTCCCGATCAGAAGAACCCACCAACTTTCTTAAACAAATTGTTCACGTGATTCCAAGAGAAACCATCACTACTGGGACCTCCATTTTAGCTGTTCCAAATCAGGTACCCAAGGCTTCCTATTTCCACTCAGCACATACATATTCACCACGCTCAGTCACCACCTTTGTAGATTTTTCGCCCTGAAATCCAAAAATAATACTACCCGAAACAATCAGCTATAAAAAGCCAACTTTGTCATTTTCCCTTTGGTTTTGACGCGGTTCGCACTAACAACCAAAATCACCAATTCCGATGAAAGTGTAGGACAGATCCCCGTCCTTCGGAATAATTATTACCTTTATTCATTCTTCTGATTTGGGAGTTGTCAATTCATGCCCTTTTATCAGTACTGAGCCACAATCGCTAGTATTTTCTTCGGTAAATAGGCCTTTTTACTTGACAACTTTTAGGATAAGATATAGGGTATAGCAGTTGCAAGATCTTGAATACATCTTTAGACTACACTGAAGAAGATAGCAAGTGACTACCGAAATCCGAATTTGAAGGAAATAAGTTTTTCTTTGACATACAGCAACAAGTTTAAGTTATTAATAAGATTTGGAATATTTTTGAGATCTCCCAAACTTCCAAAGTTCTATTCAAAATTATGAAACACAAATCTTGGTTAGCTCCAAGTTAATTTTATTCTAATACATAACATTATATTACGGTTTACTATAGCGATACCTTAGTTTATCTGGTGGTTCGCAATACTCCTTCACAATTAGCTTGCATAGGAATACATGAAATACTATAATTATTGCACAAATTGAAACCCAGAAGAGGGTTGGTAATCCCCCCAGCCGATGCCCATGCTTATGTAGCGCAATAACATGGTGCTCGTGGGCAGGTGCTGCGAAGAAATTAATTTTTTAATCATCTAAGCTGTTTTCCATTCATTCTTCTTAATTACCTTCAACGACTTCTTTCACGTGAATCGCTTTATGCAACTCCTCCATGTGCTGTTTGTCAGCAGTTATATATAGAATTGCTGTAATTGGTTCTGTTAGTTTAACTGGAAATGTTTTCTTCGTAGGTCTGAAAATGTTGTAATGATAATTAACGAACCTTTGGAATTTTATTAACTTTACCCTAATATTACTGGTTCATCGAGGCAGCCGGCATCACAAGCATAGTAATTGCGATCTGACCTGTCTAACGCAACATGTATCACTGCTTTGTTTTCATCCGTAACTGACACAGTTACATTCACATGCGTCATATTTCCATAATTTAAACGGCGGAAGTGATACTCGCGATGCAGATATTTTGGATGTATATTAAATTCCAAGTGCTGGTTACTAAATCGGAAACTTCCAAAGCTGAGTACCATGGCCTGGATTACACCGCTTGCACCTGCGCGGAGAAGGTTGTGGCAGCCCTGTATAAGAAAAAAAGATCAATAATCCACAATGAAACGCTCCATAATTTAAAATGGAACTCTCCAGTGCTAGTTCTCTTCCGTCTTACTTTACTATCCAAATATTTCTTGTTTGTGATTATTTATAGAAACCCAATAAAAATAAATGTAAATTGCTAGTATATTACTCAAGTAAAAACCTGGGGAGACTTAATAGTAAAGAGGAGTGGTGTGTAAACCCCTTAAAATCTACGCTCTAATTTGAAATTGCTTACATTTACTTACGGGGAATACATACTTGCTTTTCTAGTGTTAACATCCACCACGATACTAAACTATTGAGTTCGTCCAAAGTGGCCATATCGAACCATAAATTCTCCGCCTGTAAAATCCGATTGTTACATGCAGAGAATCATACATAATTTAATAAAGTACCTGCAAGGTGTGGTAGCTATCATAGCAACCTTCGGCATAGGTTAAAGTTCGGGCGATTTCTTGTTTCCTTTGGGGTGTAATTGATTCTTCAAATTCATAACTACGGGACTGAGAAAGAACCGCATAAATGGTCGCATTGACTCGATCCCCATTTATACTGTTTTCGGCTTTCGAAGTGCTTATATCAAAGCCGGTAGCCCAGAGATTGTTCCACACCCGAACATGTTGCTTCTTGAAGTTATAGTAAACATTTTCAACATCGTGTTCTACGTCTTGAATGGCACTTTTTATTGATTCGATTGCATTCCTTTGAATTTCCACTTTCTTATCTTCGTACTGAGATGCTTTTATCGGCTTTGAATAGTGTATTGACATGAGAATTTCCAGTCTGGTAATACCACGCTTCTTAAGTGTTAATGATCGTGGCATCCTACGGGAGACTATGCAGACGGCAATCACCTCGTCACTATCAGGATTTTCTTTGATTTGTCCACTTACTGCCTGGTATTCTAATATTGTTGATCCATGCTCTATTCTGAAATGGATACCTGATTAGTTTGGTCACAAAATTATAGTCCAAATTGTGATTACTTTATATCTTGGGTCATTGCCGATGGCCAGTCGGATATCCGAGGAAGTGTTAGATCAACGTCCACGATTTGGTTCTTTGTGTTCGTTATTTCAATTTCTTGAACGAAAATCGAAGGCATATTGCGATGTGCGTAGTACTGGTAAGACACAAAATAGTCTTGAAAACACTGAAATCTGTAGGAAAAGGGAAGCTTCAATAAATAATATAAAGCGAAAGGCTTTCTTACGAAGAAATTATATAGTGGAGTAGTTTCTGGGTGCAACATTCGACAAACGGCAGATGTAAAAACATAAAAAGTCTAAATAGACAAATCTAAAAAAATTATAGTAAATAAAACAAGTCGGAATACTGGAAACTGGACTTTCGGGCATAAAGTTTTGTGTTCATCTTGAATGAGAAATTTTCTAAGCACGTTTTTCCATTCGTATATATCTAAAAAAATATAAGCCTCATTAACGTTCACGCCCTTACAGAGAAGACTGCAGAGTCGGAGAAGGATACCTTCTACGAACCCTAAAAGCCTGTCCCAGATATGATATCAAAATCATACTTGGGGATTTTAACAGTCAATTAGGGAAGGAGCCCGTATTCAGGGGATACGTTGGCTCTCATAGCTTACACGAAAAAACAAATGATAACGGACTGCGGATTATTCAATTAGCAAGGTCACACGAAATGGTTGTTGGAAGTACCTGGTTTGCGCGGAAAGCGGTCCACAAACATACGTGGGCCTCTCCAGACGGGGCCACTTTCAACCAAATTGACCACGTGTTGATCGAACGCCGCCACCTCTCAGCCTTGATGAATGTCAGAACATATAGGGGGGCCAATATAGACTTGGATCACTATCTCGTTGGCATGGTGCTCCGAGCTCGAATAACAACACCACCTAGAATCCCCTCTGACAATCAGGTGAATGGATGCCGCAATAATCGCAGTCAACAGAGAACCTGGAGATGAAGCATCAACAAATGATCTTCACAACCGCCTGAAGAACCTTATCATGGATACGGCCACAAACATATTTGGCCTCAGCCGCAAGAGGAGTCGGAACGGCTGGTTTGACGATGAATGTAAGCTAGCAACGGAACGGAAGAATGCTGCATACCGAGTAATGTTGCATTCTCAAAGAACGCCGGCACGCGCAGAGACTTATCACGAACTCCGTCGAGCGGAGAAGCGACTTCACAGACAGAAAAAGGGAGCCTGGGAGAACCAACAAGTCTGCGAACTAGGAAAGTACAGGGAGCAACCGCACCAGGTGCGCAAGTTTTACCAACAAGTCAGCAGGATGAAGCCTTATACATCTCGATGCTCATCCTGCCCAGACAAAGAGGGAAATCTGATTTCCGACAGAATCGGCATATTGGAGCGATGGGTTGAGTACTTTGATGAGCTACTGAACAACCAGAACATCGGCGAGTTCGAGGTCCCGCCAACAGAAGACGACGGACAAATACTGGTACCACCAAGTTTAGGAGAAACAGTCCGTGCAATTCATCAGCTAAAAAATCATAATTCGCCAGGAGCTGATGGAATTACAGCCGAATTGGTTAAATATGGAGACGACCAGTTACACCAAGTGGTTCATCAACTTGTGCTCAAGGTATGGGACAGCGAATCAATGCCTGACGATTGGCAACGAAGCATTATCTGTCTCATATATAAAAAGGGAGATATCACACAGTGCAGCAATTATAAAAGTATCACGTTGCTGAGTACCATTTATAAGATATTCTCAGCTATCTTGCTATGCCAGATAGCCCCATACGCCCAGAACATCATTGGCCGATACCAAAGATGCTTCACTCCAGACAAATCAGCAACAGATCGGGTTTTCTCTCTGCGGCAAGCGATGGAAAAACTGTTGAAATATGAACATCAGTTGCACTATCTTTTCATCGATTTTAGGGCGACCCTGACCAATGTGCGAGGCCAGATTAAAGCAGCAGGATCACACTCAAGACCATTCGACATCAACAACGGTCTACGACCGGGTGATTCCCTATCATGCGTCCTCTTTAACCTGGCCCTGGAAAAAGTGATCCGTGATGGGGGTGTAATTGCGAGGAGTACGATCCTCTTTAAGTCCACCCAACTACTGGCCTACGCTGACGGTACCGACATCATGGGAAGAACGATCCGAGATGTACAAACTGCCTTCATCCAGATCGGGCAGCTGGCGCGAGATCTTGGGCTGAACTTCAACGAAGGCAAGACAAAATATATGGTGGCAACGTCAGCACCGAAAACCAACCAACCAACAACATCAAATCGCACTGGTCAAACGGGAAGGATAAAGATAGGAGACTACTACTTTGAGACCGGTGATAATTTCTCCTATCTAGGGTCGAAAATCACAACCGATAACAGCTAAGACCATGAAATCCGTGCACGATTTTTGGCTGCCAGCACGACCTATTTCAGCTTACAAAAGCTGTTCCGCTCGAAACGCCTCACCATACGGTCAAAGCTCTTACTGTACAATACAATGATCTTGCCAGTCCTCATGTATTCCTCGGAGACTTGGGGTCTTAGCAAGAAAAATTGTTCGAAGAGTTTTTGGCCCCCTACATGAGGATGGGCAATTCCGTAGGTTACACAACGACGAAATCTATGAGCGATACCATGACCGTCAGATTGTGGATAAAAACCGGCTCAATAGGCTACGGTGGGCGGGTCACTTAATCCGTAAGGATGAGGATGATCCAGCCCGGAAAGTCTTTAAGAGCAATGTCTATGGTAGAATAAGAAGACGAGGCGAACGATGGCGTAGGCCAGGATGCCAGACAGCTTTCAGGGATATCGAATTGGTGGACCTCGGAGCAAAAAAATGTACACCCCCCTTTTGCATGTATGGAGACACAGGTTAAGTTTTGGTTCCAGATGTTTTTAAGAATGGGTGCGTGAAAGAAATTATTGCTTTTCATTTATTTGGCACAATTTCGAATGTGAGATTCAACCATATTGCTCATATTTTTCCAGTAATATCGTTGTTTCCATATTAGCAACGTCTTACGAATCTCTAAATGTAGAATTTACATCCGTTATTTTTGTTTGTATATCATTATTTTAAATTTTGAATGCGCATTTCCTTTTTGTGGCAACATATTAAATACTTTTTTTAAATGTTTCTTTGTCTATAGACTTAAATATGATATCTTTATTAGATAATGAGAGTTCAGATACTTTGTTGTTTCGCGTATCTCCCCAATCAAAGAGGATTCTGAATGTGAATTATCACTGTACTGGTATTTTGGAAAATTATATGTGACGTCAATGTAAATCGTGGTAATGACAATTAGCCAGGACAGTAACATTTTATAACAGTAGGGCGAATATTAAGTTAGGATAATTTTTAACAGATGACTCTAATGCCGGTAAGAAGATCTATCCAAGGGTGCAAAGTAGTTTTCTAGTAAAGTGTTTGCATGCCTTTCTGGAATGTTCCGCGGCATATAAAAAGGCCGGAAGTACCCCCCCAAAGTCAGTGAAGTTTCAAAAGTAGACTTTGTAGTGGCCGCGGCTTTGCGACCGGAGCGGAATCTCATTCGTCTCTCTCTGTATTAATTTGCTCAAATAATGCATTTCATAATGTGCAATCACCCTAATGTTCCCCGCAGATTGCACATTATTGAATGCATTCGGGCGAATTAATCTTGACAGAGGGGAATGATTTGCCGCATCCGTAGGCGCACGCGCATATTGTTGCAACATGAACTCAACAGAGTTTAAGGAGAACGTAGGGGCATGGGGAGCGGTTCTCGGAGAAAAACAGCTGGACTGGCGGGTGACAAGAAGTTTTTTGGATTGAGGCGAGGAAAAACAGCTGAACTAGCGGGTGGAGAAGGAGATCGTTCTTGCCTTTGAAGAAGTTCGGTTCTGGTTTTTAGTAAGGGGGGAGGTTGAAAGATCATTTTTTTGTTGGCGGCGAGATAGGAAAAATTTTCGCGCGGGGACATCTGGAGATGAAAAGTTCCGATTTGTTTCGCGGGAGCATCTGGCGTTAAGGAGCAGCCCCTGTCCGGACTCTGGAAGAGGATCTTTTTTCTACATCGACAGAGACAGGAGGATAAAAAGGCGCCCATGGAGTTGTTATCCCAGCGGGCGTGCCACGTAAACCTGGAAGGACTCGAAGTGATTGGCTCAACACCAATGCTGGTATCGTTCGCGATTTGACTTCTGCCACCATTGTCCAATGACTTCATTAGTGATTATTACAAATACTGTGAATTCGTGTGTATCAATTGCCGCAGAAGTTCTAAAATCCAAAGGAAAGAACTATTATCGTCTCTCTGGTGTTTCAATTTTGGATATTGTCCTTGCTCGAAAATTCATTTCGGATCCATGTTAAGTTGATGTGAATACCGTTGTTATTCCGGTGATCGAGGGACATTCTGGGGTCACAATTATTCCGGTGATATCACAATGCAAACAAAGTGTTGTTTTCGCAGCCCGATCCCAGTGCGCAACATAGCAACTTAAAAGAGTTTTTTTTTATTCAAAAAGGAGAAATGAAGTAGTAGATTGAAAATTTTTGAAATTCACATTGTAATGTTTGAAATATTTTCTTTTGGCCTCTAACAGAATCAGCATCATCATATCTACACAACACGCCGAGCTCGGAGTGATCCCATGTTTAAGTTTTAATTTGTTCTTTTGTTTAAAGTTCATTTCTTTTTCTTCTATTTTTTTATTTGGTTTCTTTTCATTAGTATGTATTATTATTTTCAATTTTTCTTCTATTTTTATATTTGTTTTTTTTTTTCTGTTGGAGTGAGTAATATGCAATGAATTCTTGAATCATTTTGATTGATTTGAGGACTTCCTCCGTCTCTTTTCCTTTTTAATAGGGACATCCTCTGAAATAATGATCTGAGGATGTCAAGGATGGGAGGGAACCTCAGGGGCCGCGTCTCAATGAATATCTGAGGCAGAAGAAACGATGATCGGGATTGTGATCCGTCGTGGATCTTCCCTCGCGATCGCGGCACTCGGGTCCGGAGACTTACGGCTCCGCGTGCGCGGCCAAGCCGTTTTTTTTTTCAATTTTAGTTGGCGTTCTGTTTTTTTTTCTTTAGGCCGTCGCGAATTCCTTCGTTTATTGTCTATTTTGAAATCCGGGTCGGACCCACGCATCGAAAAAGACGCGTTAACTTTGTAATAATGACACGTGAGGGATCAAAGCGCTCAAAGGACCCAGTCCCCCCCCCCCCTCTAGGTCGTTTCCGGCCACTTAGGATGATCGTCTGATCCTCCGATTCCTATAAGTTCATTACAACTTAATCGCGCCGGTTATAAATACGCCTCGAATTGTACTAATTGAAGGAAGTGTTTTATAATTAATTCTTGAGTACGGTTGTATAATTTAGTGCTTAATAAACGCTAATATTAAAGTTATAGAACGAGTTCTTGTTTAGTTCTACGCAATCCAGTGATACAAGTCTACGTAAAGTAAGTAGTAACTAGTGACGAGTAGTTAAACTGAAATACGTAACAGTATAGTATTAGAATTTTGGAATTTGTTTGCCAATTCAGTTTTTAGTGAATTGAAAGTAGATATGGATGAACTACCCGCTTCAATGCCCTTCAACGATAGCTGATTCGGCTTTAAACTTTACGTCGAGTTTCTGGCTTTCCTTACTAACAGTGTTCAAGAGTTTATTGAATCTTTCCTCAAATTGTTCAATGCCCTAGAATTTTCGATTACTAAACCTTCCAAAAATCCATACAGGACAAGAGAAATGTAAAGGTTCGAATATGAAGTAATTCGAAACCAATTAAAGGGAAGAAATCAAAGAATTACATATAATATTGCATATTTTTATATATTTATTTCCTATTATGTCTATTATATATGTAAAATATTATAATTATGTTCGTGTTCGTATTCTTCCACGAAGGTTTGCGCCTCTATTGAGCACTGACTCCACGTTATTTCACTTTAATTGAGCTAGCTATTGTTCAAATTTTTTCCGTTGGTCACTTCCGCTCTTTCGGGCTTCAGTTTTCCTACTTTCTCTTGGTTATATCTTAATCGGGATGGTTGTTGCCTTGATCTCCTTGCTTTGCTGTCCGGCTGTGATACTCTTACAATGTTATGGGTTTGGGGCCTCTAACGTCTAGTGTCCCTAACTTTGTTGCTTTATAGGGTGGATGTGACCTCTCCAGGTCTGTTGCTGGTGTATTCTTCCATTTTTTTGCAGCAACGCTACAATGCATTACTGACATTATCTATTGTTGACGGCTCTTCATCGATGTCGTTGTTTTCCGTTTGTATTCCAAATAGATCTTGATTCCCAGTTAAAATTTACTGTAGTTCACAGCAGTATGGCCTGATGTCCGATTATTTGCAGGATCGCCGAACGAGAGAATCTTTCTGTTATGAACTATATAGTTCTGAAGGCATTTATATTCCCTACGTAACAAAGGGGCGAGACCGCAGATAGACTAGCACCATACTCATGTCAAAGACAATAGGTATTTGCTATGATCTCTGAAATACTTTTGCCGCGAGAATACGGCGCGAATGAATCCCTTCTAACCAGTATTCCGAAATGAACCCTTATTCGAAATCAACTTTTTCTGTTATATAATTTCAACTTAGAACTAAAACAATAAACCATATAGTTTTTTGCGCGATTATCAATACCTTACACACTTTATTGTATAATAACAATAATCGTTGGCGCAACAGTCCATATTGGATCAGGGCCTTGAAGTGTGTTAGAGCACTTCATTCAAGGTCGTGACGGTACACTATAGTAGTAAACTGTAGGAGGCAATGTGGTCAGCATCGCGCTCGCCCGAGATTATTACCCTGATCTGACTCAGGTACTCATTCACAGCTGAATCGACTATTATCCGTCAAATCATGATACATCATGAACCGCGACCTTCCGTAGGACAGCCTTGCGCTCTCACCACTCAGCTATCTGTACACTTGATTGTATATTCATCGATAACTCATAGGTAACCCGATTCTTGAACTCGATTGACCACCCAGTTAATTAAGTCAAATAATTTAATATTTATGTGCATGCATAGAAAAAATGTACAAGGAAGCAACTATGATATTCCAAGTAGCACCCAACAAAGGGATCATGTGTTCAAGTCTAATATGTACACGGGAAAATGTACATGCGACAACGATAATCATGTAGATTTGTGACAAAGGGATCAAGGGCTCAAATTTGTGGTATGCATGTGGTTTCATATTCACTATTCCATTTAGGTGATAATTTTTTGTTGATGGTATTGGTTCTATTGGCGTTATTGATGACCACTCACTTTCATCTGCGTCTGTATCAGACAAATGTTCACCTCGAATAACTGCTTGTTCCAGACAAATTTCTGTGTCAGACAAACATCTGCGTTTGTGTTTCAGACAAAGTTTGCTTCTGTATAAGAAAAATGTATGAATCTATCTCTGTGACTGAATCAAATAAATGTTTTCATTTGAATCGGGCTTCTTCAGCCACACAGAACGCACAAATAAAAAATTCCCTTTTACGAAATACGCATATATAAATATTTATATTTCTGTATTGGGAATATTCCTGCTCACAGTGCACACATATCTACATTCGTCCCCGCCTCAATTCATCACCTCAGCTATATACAATATATATGTAAATAAGTAGCTGAGTCAAATAAAACAACATCCGAAGAGATACCAATCAGGCATCTTCCAAGACAATTTAAGCCCGCTGTGGTTTTGTTTGGCTTTGATTCCGCTATCCCATCTCCTGCATGAAAGCAAATACGGATTCCAAGTCAAACACGGCATATCGTCGAAATGTACATTAAGTCATTTAATGTATATTGACGACATCAAATTGTATGCCAAAGACGAGAATCGACTTCGCTCCTTGCTGGACATCACCATCCAGTTCAGCAAGGATATCGGCATGCAGTTGGGTTTGGGGAAATGTCGCATAAAAACAATTGTTCGTGGAAAACACACCAACAGTGAAGGATATAGCCAAAATAACATCCGAATTGAGGGTATAGATACGGACGACGTGTACAAATACCTCGGCATATTGCAAGCAACAACACCTGCTGTGGCAATTATGAAATCTAAGTTGCTTGGATCTTGTCCTTAAGACTGAACTCTTCGGAAAAAATAAAATCATGGCAATCAACACTTTCGCCATTCCCGTCCTTATCTGCATTTTCGTTGTGATGCAATGGAGTAATACGGATTTAGAATCTGTCAATAGATGAGTAAGGGTAATTCTTGCAGACAACAACATGCACAATAGAGCTGCCGAGAAATTGAGGACCACCATGTGATGTGAAAACATTGCACTATAATCAAGTGTGGTTTTCTTCGAGAAACTATCCGCTAGCCAAATACATCAGACAGATAAATTATAATAATAATTGAACTTGAGAGGCAGAGAATGGGATCCCATGTCGAATGTTACTTCAGTTCAACAGAAGATCAACATGTGTCATATCAAAAATTTGTTATTGCCAGGCAGTGACATCGGAGCCTCCAACTAATGGTTGACAAATGGTGTACTTTTCTATGAGACCGAAGCATTCCTAACTTCAATTCAGGATGCTTCGCTCCCAACAAAAAATTATAAACGGTACATTCTTCACGACTCCTCAATCACCAACTCCAGTTGTAGGTTATGCAACTGTGAAGAGGAGACCATCCAGCACATAACATCTGCGTGTAGGATGTTGAGCAGTACCGAGTACACCAATCGTCATAACTCCGTCTGCAAGATTCTCCATCAAAACCTCGCGTTGAAGTATAACTTAGTGGCAACCTACCATAATAATAATAATAATAATAATTGTTGGCACAACAATCCATATTGGATCAGGGCCTTGAAGTGTGTTAGAGCACTTCATTCAAGACCGTAACGGTACACTACAGAACACTGTAGGAGGCAAGGTGGTCAGCATTACGCTCGCCCGAGATTATTACCCTGATTTGACTCAGGTACTCATTCACAGCTGAGTCGACTGGTATCCGACGTCAAATCACGATACAAATTCCACTGCCGCCAGCGAGATTTGAACCGCGACCTTCCGTACGACAGCCTTGTGCAACCTACCATCCTTACTATAAGTTTACTCCGCAGAGAATCTTGGAAAATTATCGGGTCAAACTACTGTGGGATCACACGATTGCCACTGACCACACTGTTAATCATAACAGACGCGATCTAGTTCTGCTTCTGAAGGAAGAACGAGCGTGCTTTATAATCGATATAGCCGTACCGTTGGACCGGAACACTGTTGAAAAACAACACGAAAAAATCCGGAACTACGGCCCCTTGGCAGACGATATGAAGCAGACTTGGAGACTACAAAAGATCGAAGTAGTCCCAGTGGGGTGTGCTATAGTCCGAAAAGTCCAGTCCGGTAACAGTCTGACCTAGTGAGCTTCAGTTTTGATGGGTATTGTTTTCGATTAACATAAATATGTCTCTGTAGTTTAGAACCACCGCGTCACTGCTTGAAGTGTTTGCGACAATCAGGATGTAGCAACAGATTTTCGCATGGCCGCACCCACTTTGCGTTGAAATGCATCATCGCTGTGACGCGGGCCTTCAAATCATCCTTAAGTTAGTCGCCCCTCTGTCCGGCTGGGCGGAAAGAGGGTTCGTGGGCTTTTTTAACTATATATATATATATATGCCTATAAATTGTCAACAATTGATCTCATATCCAATTTCGGATCATTTATGTATGCAACCCTGAGGGGCTGTTTGCGGCGTGTTCACAAGAGGGTGAATTTCGACGCACACAAATACAATGTGTTCAAAAATTAAGGTAACACTTGTTTTTTCGAATATTTCAGAAAGTACAAAAATTACTGAATTGCTTTTACTTTATTTATTAAGCTACTTTACATGTAGTAAAGTAATATATTCCCCTACATTAATGTTTAGTGTGACGTGTTTTCATTTCGTAGCATTCAACTGTCCACGTTAGGAAAATATCCCCTAATTTAAAAATATGGTCATTGCTAAATTGGTCCCACTGACTTTGTTCTCGTTCAATTGAAGGTTGAAAATATATTGGTATAGGTTTCTGGAACATGGGGTAAGATCGGTTGGGTTGCTTGGCCAATCCCTTCAAACCGTTGAAAAGTTTTGTTTCACTAGCGAATTCTACCTTGCATATCGGTTTCAGTGTTTGGGGTACTTCCCGTATATCAGCCACATTCATGACATTTCGGTTGCTATCCCGGTTTTGTCTCCAGTTTTATCTTTGACTGGCATTCTTATTTTTTTTTCTGATTGGCGCATAGTTGCGCATCTTTTTTTCACTTTTCTTGCGTTCCTCGAATTGTCCTATAGCTCGCTGGGTCCATAAAAGAACTCCCCTACTTGAAATATCGAGCTGCCGGCTGGTACAAGCGATAGTGTTCCCCCTTGATTTAAATCCTGAATTTGTTGCCATGGTTCTTTCGTCATCGCTATAGGACCAAAAATCTATCAGATAAAAGTTTCTGCAATTTTTTAAAAACCCAAATTTTTGTAAGTAACCCGTCAAGAATGCTTTTCTTTTAATTCGGGAGTTGTAGCTTTCACTATTTTCGTATTCGTCAATGACCTATTGGACTTCACCACTTGTCCTTTTATAGCTCAGTTTAAAAAAAGACCTAAACGCACAAATCGACTAACTTATGCATTTGCCCAATTCTGCGAAAATATATTAAAAATTTACCCAGAAGAAAGTAAGGCCAGATTTCATTGCTTAAATTCCATTCCATAATGACAAAACATAAGCATTTTTTATCTATCTGAAATTCAACTTTCTTTAATTACTCGATGTGTTACACCCGAAAATTGCTTAGGAAAATGGTATGGGCTGCAGTCATGCAGGAGATTTTCTATCTTTTTAAGAATCTTTGAAGAGTAGGGGATTCCCTTTTACTGGCGCTGTACACTGTGAGCTACCACATTCCTAATTTAGAAACACATATTTATATATGCGTATTTCATAAGTGGAAATTGTTTGTATGTACATTTTGTGCACCTGGAGTAGTCCACTTTAGATGGAAACATTTGTCTGATTCAGACAGACATTTGTCTGATACATAAACAGCCTTTGCCTGAAACAAAAATTAAGCAAGTCAGACATTAGTCTATTTGATGTCCGACACAAAAATTTGCCTGACTGAAGAAAACAGAGGTTTAGCTGGAACAGACGTTTATCCGAGACGAACATTCGTCTAAGGCAGAACTTGTGTCTGCTATCTGAAGCAGGCACAGGAATTTGCTTGTCATTAACAGTGTTTTCCAAATGCAAATCTTGCAAATGCACCAGGCAATATTCTGTCTTGTCATTCCCATAGGACATTCGCAAATCTGTTGTGTCATGTCAACCAGTAGGCGGTTACTTTTAGTCTGACATAACTCGATAGCAATGTTTTCAATGTATCTTGCAAATACAAAAAACAATAGTTTCTCGCCGCTGCAAGTGAGTTCGCTCTCCCAATGCAAAGGGGTAAAATCCTCACCTACTAGGGAGAGAGTACCATTATCTCTGTGGGCTGCGTTCCTTGTGGTAATGTCGTGCAACACTACCCTAATTCATATTTTGCTGGTCGAATGAAGTTCATTGCCCAGGGTTCATGTTTTCTGCTCCAATTAATCGTTAATATTCAAACATCAATCTGATATGTGAAACACAACAAGAACCCACCTGTGGACTATTCCATTTAAGTATTCGACAACAGTTGCCTGGCGGTACTCGCCATTTGTTTGTGCAAGAGACACTACCGGGTGGAAGAAGATGGAAACTTTCAAGGAACGTCTGCCTTTTATGTTGATGCTAGCGTCGGATTGAATCTCCATCCCAAAATAGCCGTTGCCCACATATGGTATGAAGTTATTTTCTTCGGGCATCCTTGGCAGGTGACGAATATTTGCATTAAATTCAGAGTTTTGAAGGTAGAAAGGTGTCAACCGGTCGTCCATGCATCGTTCCAAGGGGTCTGCCGGAATGCACGTATAATAAAACAAGTTGGATTTGATACACACATTTACCTTTGATTTCTGGTCTGTGCGAAAACAGCAAGCGAAATATCGTCGGACCAAGGTAGAGGAAGATAAACGTGAAGCAAAGGAGAATGATAAATATCTTCTTGTAGGTAAGATTTCCATCGAGAATACGTTTTACGCGTCGTAAATATTCGCCCAAATCGAATTTACTTTTGGGGTTTCGGAACATCTTATACTAGTGCTTTGGTTCTTGGTCAGTTTAGTTCAGCTTAGGGCATCGTTGCCTTCAAATAATATGGAAATATTTGCACACCACCGCACTCATTTCCTACATACAGCACCCGATGCCGCGTATTATCGCAGAGAATGCACATATTTGACGTTTGACGTTATCATGGCGTTTATCACTTCCATCTACACTGGCTGCGTGCATTAGGTGCCCGCAAAGGCCAGCAGCACCGCCGTACTGAATGCCGTTCCATTTGCCCGCGAGCGTCCCATCCGTACCAAATGTAGCCGTCTGGGGTCTCCGAGCGTTTAACTGCCATGACATTTTCAAAATGCTGCTGCTTAAAACGCTGCGTCGTTTGCCGCTCGCATGGCTCACGATGTGGCTCGTTCGACGGTGGCTTCCAACCGCGATTATTATTCGTTACCTCAGTTTTTGATCGCAATCCGCGTTATTACTTCTAAATACTGAGGCTGGATGTCAAATCAGCTCAAGCGTTTCCTAAATAGTTACATTTCAAATTGCGTTTTGGCAGTTAAATGCACGGATGCAAACGAAACGACATCCGCGCGATCGCGTCGTGGGCCTTGCATGAATCGCGAGTACCAACGGCAACAGCTGTAGTGGAAATGTGGTGAATGTCATTGCTCGTTTCACATATCATATCCTTAAACCTGACAATAATTTAGAAGTTAGAGGCAGGGAATTAGAGTAAAACGCAATACTTTATCGTTGGTACATATCAGTGTACACAGACTAGACAAGGTAATTTCAATCATTTGAACCGAAATAAAGGGTAGTGAAATTTAATGAACATCTTGGAACTGTAATGGTTAAAGGAAAGTTATGAATTAAGATGTGTAGGTGACATCGCTATCTATAAATAAAGTCCATGGCTATGAAAATCGGTAGAAAAACTTCAAGAGATATTCTATTTCGAAATTCCAATTTGGCAAGCTGATCACAGATTTGCTAATGCTACGACCAAAAGTGAGGTCATAACTAAAATTTGTTGTTAGTACATAGAATGTTGTATTCAATTACGAACAACAGAACACCTCACTTTTTGAAACTCAAAGAAAACATTTCCACCCTAATGTTAACTTACTCTGTTTGAACCTCGGCATCTTTTTGAGTCAATTTGTTCTTGCCTTTAATACAATTATTGAAAATTAAATTTGGATTTACTTATTTATTTATTTGAGGAATGCTAAACTCATTATCAACTTAATGGTGGATTGCATTATGTGCGCAGCAACTTGCTGCGCAACTTTTTATGCGCGGACCCCTCGTTCATGCAAGCGTCCAACGCAAGAAAAAAGGCTAGACAGTTTTGTCCAAGAGGGTGACACGACGAATAAATATAAACAGAAAACAATAGCTACCTACTGCTTTTCAGTCATGCTGCTCACAAAATGAAGGCGCGGTAGCGTCTAATGAATTATGCCTCCATCTTGAGTAAAAATTTTAGCCTTTTCTATTTTGAAAATTTCATCTTTCAATTGAATAATATCTTACGTCTCAAAAGATGATACAGCATCTTGTACCAACTTTACTCTTTTGGATCGACCGCTTTCATTACGTAAATACTGACTCGGAACAGCGTAGTCCTTTAACCGCCTTTTGCTTTCCAAAGTGAAAAGTGTCTTGGAGCTTATAATCGTCTTGCACAAAATGCTTTGAACACAGAGCGTTTTTGAAGTCGATCTTCCTACACTTTCCACAAAGTTTTCTCCACTATTCGCAAATTGTCTCTCAAGGTGCTTCTCCTCCTCTCTTGACAGCTATTACCACCATTTATCGCACACCTCACCATTTTCAGTTTTCATCAAAAATTTGTCTTATACAAGGTTGAATTTTAACACTCTCAATAAAATGTTCGCAACGATTTTCAAACCGAAACGGACCACTTGATAATCACGGCCCAAGTGACGTCAATTCAAATATGGCGGACATGTTGTTCAGATGATATTATAGTACTTTGTTTAGTCTGTGTGCACTGGGTACATACTAGCATCCCGATAAAGAGCTACCTTTCAATCAATTGGACCGTGTGCAAGGACATGACAGGCGTGACGCAGCCAGGGTATATCGTAGAGGAAGATGTTGTTGGACTTCTAAATTTACAGGGAAGTCGATGGAATGAAATCCGTCAAAGTGCATATGACAAGTTCTATTGGAGAGGAAATCGGCAAGGATTCTGAACAACGGAAGGGAGCAATTAGTCCGGATTAGCTTGGAGAGTAGGCCCTCTTTCCCGACTGAATCGAATGCCTTTTCAAAGTCTGGTGCAGGCTAGAATGCATTATCTGTTCTCCCGGTGATTAAGGATGTGGTCTTGCAGACAGAGAATTGGAGGTTCAGTGAGCTTGAGGTTTTCGAAGCCGAATTGATATAGTGGAATGATAGAGGAGTAGTGCCTGAGGTGAGATTAGTAGTAGTAGGTGGATTAGTAAGATGCGTTCGAAAATTTTTCCAATATTGGAAAGAAGAGAGATGGGCCTGGGCCTTGTGTCGGATCCGAGGAACCAATTTTTTTTGGTATCAATTGTATCTAAATGTAATGTGAGTCGTCCGGAAGTTATAGTGTTAAACAGGTAAAGTGTCGTATGTCGATCGCCGTAATGACTTCGCTAAAATAGGGAGAATTGAAGCTAAGACCTAACATGCGTTTTTTAAAGAAACCAAAGGTTTATGAGTCAGGTATAACAGATTAATGGTCAGTTAAGATTTTGTGGTTAATCATATTCTTATTTTTAACTGTGTTTTGCTCAAAACTGCGTGTTGAAAATCGGGTGCCACCATAGTCTAAAATGATATTCTTGAAACATTTTTCTACGTTTCGTAAATTAGGATGATTGCGATTGATTGGGCCGTTTTTTATACATGTGAAAAAGACAAAAAGCTTAACAGGTCACCAAAAATTTACCTTTCTATTTTTTCAATAATCCTAGTTTGCGCACCGTGGTATAGTCAAACGTTGAAATGCCATTTATTTTTGTTTCGTTAAGATGAGGAAACATTGTTACGCATGCTATTCAAAATAGTAATAAATATATGGTGAAAAATTCGCATTTGCATCTTCATCCAGTTTTTCAGAAAAAAATCACAGAAAAGCGAAAAAAACGGCCTCTACACGGGATCAACCTTTCAAGAAGCATTTAATTCGTATCTAATAGCTCCATTAATTTTGCTGGCCAAGTTTTTATTGATCTGAGACGAGATGGTAGTCAGTGTTGCATCTGTTACGTTGCCGGTGGAATAACCGTTTCCTTCGCTGCAGGAGTATATTTGTTTCCCGGGCTAATTGGATGGATAGGTCGCGTTTGTGTGATGAATCATGAGTTGCGAGCTGCAAGTGTGTGACCGATAAGAAGGAAATGCAAATTTGCTACTACAATAAGTAAAGCGTGAAGTGTGATTTCATGGCTATGTGTGGAACGTGAAGTGTTGCGATAATGTAGGATTAAGAATATGGAATTAGGCAGGTTAAGTTTAGATCATAAGTAATGATATAGTATTAAGTTTAGTTTCAATAAAGACGCAAATAAGAGCGCAACGTGTTTAGATAGAGTAGCGTTTTTAAGGTAGTTGAAGTTGTTAGTTAAAAGTGAAGTGTTGTATGGTTATCATATTTCGGCACAACCGGCAACAGGGGAGTGTTTTCTTCTTACTTTTCGTATTGTTTGTATTTGATTTATATCAAAAATATATGTATATATATATATAGGTATATGTAAAAATATTGTTTTTGGATAATGTGTTGAGGTGTTCGGAATTTCCATAGTCGAAAAAAATAAGCGTATCCTTCTGGGGCATTTTTAAGGGTTTGTGTAAAACAAAACCTTATTAAAATCGGTTTACTGTTTGTCTGTCTGTCTTTTTTTGGCTGGGGGAAATTCATCATTGATACACATCTAGAATCGAAGACATGCATGCCGGACTTTTACCTACTAAAACCTCCCAGATTTTCTCCCCACTCTCCCCGCGGGACCACCATTCTGGTATTACTTCGCGAGGCTGTTTAGTTCTTAGTTGTTCACTCTAAACGAGTTGTTACCGCTTTGCGTGGCGTTAATTGCAGTAGCTTCCCTTCTATGTCTCCGCTGCGCTTCTGCTGCTTTTAGTTGCTGGTGGATCCATTTCACCATTGCAACTATCGCGTCCCATGCTGTATCTGATTGCACCATGTACCTTATCAGATTTTTCACCGTTAAACGGGTATTTAGTTCTGTTTCAAGTTTTCTCCTTGAGCTTTTCAATCAAAGGACAATCGGGCGATTCATCTAGACCAGTTAAGAACTGAGTTAGATCGTAACTCGTCCCACCGTGGTTTCGCATAATCCATATACTTATGTCTGGGATAAGCCTGTGTGTTCACCGGCCATTCTCCGCCTGGTCCCATGCTGTTTGCCATGCAGCCAATGATCACATGCTCACTTTGCTTGTTTAGACTCGCTTCCCGATTCTCGTACAGACGACTTGCCTCATCGGTTAGAATATCTACCGGGATCTTCTCCGCAATCGCCTCGTGATATATTTTTCGGTAGGCGCAACGGAGCGCTTAATAGATATGCAGCTTGCTATCTGCGATTTTCTCCGATTTTTATCACCGACGCCCACACTGGTGCCCGGTATAAAAGTACAGAGCTGACGACTCGCGATAAGAATAATCGTCGACTGTGTTTCGGGCCGCCTACATTTGGAAGCATCCTTGCCAGTGTTGAGCTGATAGTCGCAAGCTCAGCTTGGAGTTGAATGTTACTCCCAGATATTTCAACGATGGCTGAAAGCGCCCCGATGCAAATATCAACAGTTCTATGTTTCCGCACTTTATAAAGAGCACCAACTCCATCTTGTGTTCGGCAAGCTCCAGCTCATGATCTTTAAGGCAAAAATTTATCGTCCGTATAGTCTCGTTCGGATATACCGAAGTGACTGGATGTTAAGACCACTCCAACGTCATCTGCGATTTCGACGACAATCTCTTGTTTAGCTACTGGAAGCCGTAAAACGACATCATATATTAAATTCCATAGCAGGCCCAGAACCGACCCCTGCGGATCTCATGCCGTTATTACATACATCTTCGATTCTTCATCCGTATCACAAAGTAGCTTCCGTTGTCGGAAGTAATCGACGATTATATTTAATATATAATTTGGTGTTTGTGGCCCGATGAGCGCTTCGATTATATGGTTCCATCTGGCAGACTTGAACGCATTGTTCATGTCAAGAGTAACCAGTGGGCAGTATTTCCCTTCGTAGGCTTTTCTGGCTAGCTCAAAAACCAGTTTGGTAGCATCAGCCGCTGACCGAGCCTTCCGAAAGTCAAATTACCTATTCGATAAATAACCGCCACTATCAATTAATGGATATAGCCGGTTATAGATTACCCACTCGAGGACCTTGCCTTTTGTATTCAGAAGGCAGGTAGATCTATAGGATGTTGGTTCACCTATCGGCTTACCTATCTTTGGGATCAATACAAGCTTTACGGGGAAGGACCCTTCTTTTAGGCAGTCTGTAAATACCCGTGCGAACATGCTTGATGCCATGCCAACCGTTGGAAAATCGATCAATGCTGGGGACTGCGGTATCCCGGACCCTTTTCACTGCGTCCGAGACTTCGTTTGTCGTCACTGGAGGTATGTCTTGGCGCTCATCGGTATCATTGGGAAGATTGTTTCCGGATGTTGGAGGAACAATGTCGAAATTATCTCCCACAATAATCTAGGACACATAATATGAGGGGACCTTTTGCCTTTTATTGCCGACATAACCGACTTGTACGCTCCTCCCCATTGATCTGAGTCTGCCTCATCACAGAGTCGCTTGCAGCAATATTTGTTACTCTTTGTGATGGTTCACTGCAACTTTTCGCGTGTCTGTTTATATTCGAGGTACCGTTCTGGCCTTCAAACATTCCGCACGACACATCGCTATTTTCGGCTAAATTTGGTGTTTCACTGCAAAACCTCCAGAAATGAATCCTCATCAAGTGCTCTTGATGACCAACCTGTTTCTGGATTCTTATTGTTCTGGGTCCCTTATCAATAGTAATATATATCGTTTGGTGGTCGCTATGGGTGTATTCTTCGCTAATATGCCAGTGTAGATGTTTGATCAGCGAATCACTTACGAAAGTAAGATCTACAACGGAGCCTTGCTTTCCACGTCTAAAGGTGTTTACGCTTCCGATGTTAGCCAGGGTGACGTTTAGGTAGGAGAAAACCTCGTGTAGGATTCTTCCGATTTCATTTGTTTTCTAGCTTCCCCACTCCATTGCCCAAGCGTTGAAGTCGCCAGCAAAAACTTTAGGGTTGCGATCTTTGGCGTCTCTCGCCAGTCTATCTAGCCTACTTTAATGCTCTGGTATTTTCATACTTGGCCGGCATAACAGCTGTAAATGTAGATGTCATCGATCTTAATGCCTACAAAATTGTGTTCGCGATGTTTCATTGCTTGCTGTAAGGCTCGATTACCGCAAGCCCACACCGCAACCTTTCCACTAATGTCTGTTTCCCCGACGCCGTCATGGAGGCTTTTGTATTGCTCGCAGACAATAGCAACATCGATTCCCACTTCATACACTTTCTGTGCTAGCAAGTCCTGGGCGCCTTGGCAATGATTTAGATTCAGCTGGATGACTCTCATTTACGTCGGGTACCTAAAGCTATCCTGTAAGCTGGACACCTTGTGCTTTCCGTTATGTGGATACAATCGCGATCTTTGGTTTCCTTGCATACAAGGCAGTCAGGGATTTTACTACAGTCGTTCGCCAAATGATTTTCTACTCCACATCTTCGACACAGTTTAGATCTATTAGTGGTGCTAGTGCCATGCCATATGTGCGGATTCGAGGCATTTAAAATACTTTTTAGTGGCATTTGCTCGCGTAACCTACACTTAACCCAACCGATGCAGATTTTACCGCAGGCGGTGCTTTTGTAGCTGTCATGTCATAGCCATAGTTAGGGTCGTGGTCTGCGTTCCCCTGTACGCTCTCCTTAGGCTCCTGATGTCTGTTTCCTGCACGTCCTCTGGTTTCAATTGCTGTTTGAGCGCTCCACAAATTACCTCCTTGTCAAGATCTTTGCACTCTATCGTAACCATTGGCCGACTTACACGGTCGGTCCCTTGCCCGCCGAGTTAAGCCTCTATATTCTTTTGTAGGTCAACGTGATCCTTCTTTTCTTCGAAAATTCGAACAGCTATCATCGTTTTTGGGCTCCCCTAATTTATGTTATATTGTCGCTAAGCTCCTTCAGCGTAGGATCATCCTAAACCCTTCGTAAAATATCAGCATAGGAGTATCCTTTTTGTTGTTATTACTAGCGCTTCTTCACGGTATCGTTTTGTAATCATTTTTCCTGCTTCACGCCGCTCCTTTCTTGATTTACCACCTTTGGTTCTAACTGCTTTGTCTGTTAGCTCGTTTTACCCCAGCATTGTCGGATTTTTTGGTGTGAGATGCTGTCTGTCTGTAGCGTTGTAGCGTTTCACACCAAATTTGGTAGAAAGGTGGAACCTGTGAACATTCACTTATACAATGAGTTACATTACACATCGAATTAAAGGGGGAGAGTCTCCATACATGCAAAAGTGGGGGGTACATTTTTTTTCATCAAATATAGTCATGTGGGTATCAAATGAAGGATATCGGTTTGTACTTTACGAAACTGGTCTTAGTTTTGACAGTTGTTGGAAAGTTTTTGGGGTTGAAAGGGAGATATCACGCAGTATATCAATCATAGAGGTATCACGTGACTAAGTACTATCTATAAGATATTCTCCGCCATCTTGGTAGGTCAGATAGCCCCATACGCCCAGAGCATGATTGACCCATACCAAAAAAGCTTCACTCCAGGCAAATCAGCAACAGAAAAGATCTTCTCTTTGAGGCAAACGATGGAACAACTGTTGGAATATGGACATCAGTTGCACCATGTTTTCATCGGCTTTAAGGCCACCTATGATAGCATAGCCAGAGTAAAACTACACATAGCCATGAGAGAATTCAGTATCCTGATGAAATTGATAAGACTGACTAGACTGAACCTGACCAAAGTGAAAGGCCAGACAAAATCAGCAGGATCACTCTCGAGACCATTCGACATCAACAACGGTCTAAAATGAGGAGATCATTTTTAACTTGGCCCTGGAATAAATGATCCATGATGCTGAGGTAAACGCGATAGGCACCAGTCTCTTTAAGTCCTCCCAAATGCTGGTCTATTCCATCGACATCATGGGAGTTCTTCCAAACCACGAACTTTTTATCTTCAACATGAGGATGGACGATTCCGCAGCCCATATAACGACAAAATCGATTAGCGATACCATGACATTCTGATTGTACATAAAATCCGGCTCAATAAGTTGCAGTGGGCGGGTCACTTAATCCATTTGGATAAGAATGATTCAGCCCGAAAATTATATAAGATATCTATGGTAGAAAAAGAAGCCTCAGATAGGAGGCGTAGGCCAGGACATCAGATAGCTTTTAGGGGTACCAAATTGGAGGACCTCGGCGCAAAACCACGATGTCTGGAGTTCCTGATTAAGGTAGGCCTTGTACGGATATCAGTTGTTGCGTCGCTAATGATGATGATGCCTGAAAGTACCAGAGTGGCGAGGTAAAAGGTGCGGGAGAGAGAAGAAGAACATATCAGTTTAGTTTCAGGGCAAAGGAACTGGCAAAGTCGGTCGAGGGAGAGAAGGAAACTGAATAGACTTAGGCAGTTAAAGAAGGTCCTAGAACACCATTAACCAGGAAGGGACGGATAGCATTACTCAGCTGTGTCTGGAGTTAAATGATGTATTCCTACTCCCTGGAGTTAAGTTACCATTTACTCACGTAAAAACGTTCTCGATTCCTCTGTTGCCAGATGCAACGTCCACGACTAAGCCATTGTACCAGATGCCGCAAGGTTATGGGGGTGAGTGCAAGCCTCAAATAAAGAAAGTCTTGGAGGACGACATAATTGAGCCGAGTGATAATCTGTACAACTTGCCATTTATTCTGGTATCGAAGAAACAGCTAAAGGACGAAGAAAAATCTGTCCGGCTATACGTTGATTTCGAGAGAGGCGTCTTCGATGGTATATTCATATAATTCGTGCTAACGAGAATTCACTTGCCAAGATTGATCTGAATATTGAAGTCGATGGTAGGCAATCAAAATGAATGGAATGGAAGATGATTTGAAGGCCTCGCGACTACATTCAGATTGGGCCTTTGATAAAATAAAATGGCGCAACCGATCACTTATGAACGAGACAAAGGCTAAAGAAAAAATGACTCCCTTTATTGCAATATATTTTATTATTCATTTATGCTCCTATGCCGCTATAAAAATGTACTGAAGTTTTGCTGTCGAAATAATCGTTAACAACCTGTTCAATTTCATCATTACTCTTAATTTTTTTCTTCTTAGGTAGAATTTTAATTTTGAATTCATAAAGTAATTTGAGGAGGCTAGATCGGTATTGTAGGAGTGTGATCAATTTCTGTCAAGCGTCGATCTGCAACTGTCGGCTTAGAGAACGGCTGTATAGATTCCTTGTCTCTTAACGTAGTAGATGGCTGTAACGAACCGCTTCTACAACTGAGTTATGTTCCTCGATATATATTAAAAGAATTCTGTTACAATCCCAAAAAATTGCCGTGATTTTCTTAATGATGTGAGTAACCTTAGCTCTTTTTGGTATCGGTTCCCTCTTTTGATGCCACTCCATTGAATCTCTGTTGAATGTTAAATCATAGTATAAAATCGTAGTGTCATCGTCTGTCAGAATAGAATAAATAACAGGTTCATAGCCCTCACGGCTGAAACTTTGCTTTTGACATCATCTAACGCGCCACTGCAGAAAGAATCCACCTGAATTGACCGAGCACACCCAAAACATTATATCCATTGCCGTGATGTTGCACTTGCCACTAAAGCAGTATCTACCTCGATCTATACGCTATCATTCGCCATCTCGACGCAAAAGTTCGATTTTCTCAACTGTTTTGCGAGAGAGCTAGGGACCGTGAGTTATTGTGCATTACTGCATTGCGTGTAATGAACTTCATTTGACACCTCGCCTGGTGAATGTCAGAATATATAAGGGGACCAATATAGACTCGGATAACTATCCCGTTGGTATGGTGCTCCGGGCTCGAATAATAACACTACCTAGAACCCCCTCTGACAATCAGTTGAAAGTTAACACTAAAGCCATCCACAACACAACCCTCCGTAACACCTATAAAAGGGAAATAGATGCCGCGAAAGCCTCAGTCAACAGAGTTCCTGGAGATGAAGCATCAACAAATGAGCTCCACAATTACCTAAAGAACATTATCATTAATAGGGTCACAAATAAACTTGGCTTCAGCCGCAAAAAGAGTCGGAACGGCGTCGAAAAATGTAAGCTAGCAACGGAATGGAAGAATGCCGCATACCAAGTAATGTTGCGTTCTTAAAGAACGCGGGCACTTATCACGAACTCCGACGAGCGGAGAAGCGATTTCACAGACGCCTGGGAGAACCAACAGGTCTGTGAACTTGAAAAATACAAGGAGCAACCGCACCAGGTGCAGAAGATTTACCAACAACTCAACACGATGAAGCCTTACAAACCTCGATGCATAGCCAGGGTAAATTGTACATGGCCATGAGAAAAGTCGGTATCCCGACGAAATTAATAAGACTGACTAGGCTGACCCTAACCTATGTGCGAGGCCAGATAAAAGCAGCAGGACAACCATTCGACCTAAACAACGGTCTAAGAAAAGGGCATGCCCTATTATGCGTCCTCTTTAACCTGGCCGTGGAAAAAGTGGTCCACAATGCTGAGGTAAATGCGGGGGGTACGATCCTCTTGAAGTCCACCCAACTACTGGCCTATGCTGATGATATCGACATCATGGGAAAAACAACGTGAGACGTACAAACTGCCTTCATCCAGATCGAGCAGGCGACCATTGGGGCAAGATTTTGGGCTGCACATCAATGAAGACAAGCCAAAATATATGCAACGTCAGCACCAAAAACCAACCATCCAACAACATAAAACTGCACTGGTCAAACTTTGAGAATGTTGATAATTTCTCTTATCTAGGGTCGAAAATCACAACCGATTACTGTACGAGACTATGATCTTGCCAGTCCTCAAGTATTTCTCGGAGACTTGGGTTCTTAACAAGAAAAATTGCGAACTCTTGGCCGCGTTCGAGAGAAGAATCCTCCAAAGAGTTTTGACCCCCTACATGAGGATGTACGATTCCGTAGCCTACATAACGACGAAATCTATGAGCGACACCATGACCGTCTGGTTGTGGATAAAATCCAACTCAATAGGTCACGGTTCTTTATGTAGATGATGTTTTCCTAGCATCTGATAGCAAAAATGATCTCGAGCAACTTGTCCAAAAATGGAATGATCGATCCATGCAATAGGGTCTCAGGCTTAATCTAAACAAAACTGAATTTTTGACGATCGATCCCCATGAAACAGGCACAATCACTGTCAGCGGCAGTGACCTGCCCAGAACTGAGGGATTTAAATACCTCGGGTCAACGATATCAGCCGGTGGAGAACTACGTTACGAAATTACTTCACGCATTAACGCAACTTGGATGAAGGGCCGTTCTAAACCTGGTGTTCTTTGTGATCGACATATCAACGAACGCCTCAAATCTAAAATTTACCGCAATGTTGTCCGTCCTGTCGCTCTCTATGGTTATGAGTGCTGGCAAACTATAAAAGACAATGAACGGCATCTTGCGGTAATGGGGACGAAGATGTCACCTTGGACTAGTGGCGTGACATGTTTTGATCAAATCCGAAATGAGGACATCCGCGATCGTTATGGCGTTGCAAAGATCGTGGAAAAGTTGCGAGAGCGGCGTCTTCGATAGTATGGTCACGCAATTCGAGAATTCACTTGCCAAGATTGGTCTGAACGGGACAAAGGCTGAAGAAAAAGAAGAAGAGGTTACGGTGGGCGTTCACTTAATACATATAGATTAGGGTGAACTAGCCTGGAAAGTCTATAAGGGCAATATCTATGGTAGAAAAAGAATACGTTAGAAGAAGGGGAAGGAGTGGGAAGGGAGGTCCCACACATGCAAAATATAACCATGTGTACAAAGGCTGGTATTTGCTTAGAAACCGTCTTTTAGGTACTAGTCTTAGAGGTACTAGTCTACATTAAAGGGCAAATTTCATCAATTTTTTTCAGCTTCTTTATAAGATATAGCCACGCAAATTTTCCTTGCAAATCAATCTATTTTCTGGGAGTGCAAAAAAAATATATTTTTTAAAATTGTCATTATTTAGCTATTTTATAGAGGGGGTCATAGTTGACACCTAAAAAAGTTCCTGATCGCATAGCCGATAGTTAACCTCAAAATTGGCAAGTCTATCTAATCTGTCCGGATAGCTGAGTGGTTAGAGCACAAGGCTGTCGTACGGAAGGTCGCGGTTCAAATCCCACTGGTGGCAATGGGATTTGTATCGTGATTTGACATCGGATACCAGTCGACTCAGCTGTGAATGAGTACCTGAGTCAAATCAGGGTAATAATCTCGGGCGAGCGCAATGCTGACCACATTGCCTCCTAGTGTACCGTTACGGTCTTAAATGAAGTGCTCTAATACACTTCAAGGCCCTGATCCAATATGGATTGTTGCGCCAACGATTATTATTATTATTATCTAATCTAAAAATCTAAAATTTTTGCAGATCAGCTCGTCGACGTGCGCATGTCGATCATTCTTGTAACCTACTATGTGGCTGATTTGAATAAAGATCTGTCAAAGTTCTTTTGTAAATGTGAAGACGTGAGAAACAACAACTGCTGAATGAAAAATTAATGAGGCGCTGGTCGTTAATATTTTGTTTTTCATGAATACTGTAGCATCGTGTTATCCTCCAAGGTATTAACTCATTTCCGACTTTGACGTTAAAGTTCTCAAGCACTATTTCAATTTCGTAGTGGGGCAGCAAATCGCATAATCCTTGTATGTGGCTATCATTCATACTTTGTTTTCATCTTCCATTGAAACATGAGCAATGACGATTCATGCCTTGAAAACATAGTTTTAAATCAGATTTCGCATAAGCATTAATGGATCGACGTGGATGGATTTTGTGTTTTTGTTTTGTGGATTGCAATGATATTTATATTTTTCCACCTGTCGGAAAAGAGCTTTTATGACCGCTGGTCTGCGCAGGAGAACTCTATGTACGGTTACACGTCACAGGTTCAAATATATAACACTATTTTTAACTTTTGTGTTTATCTATCTCACCCGATTTAAGCGGGAAACACATCAGCGGAATGAATCCGTGCGTGCGCAGTGAGAGTTGCCAAATGAAGACAAATAATAGTTTGTTGGCACTTCACATCATTTGCAATTTAGCGGCGCTTTGCGTATTCGACAGTTATTTTTGAATGTAATTAATTTGAATAAATTCGTTTTGAGAACTGCAGAAGGCGCTATTTGCATTGCAAGTGCTAATTATTAATGTCATTTGCACTAGTCCCGTTGCTTGCATCCATAAAAATTGATTAAGCCGGAGGTATGTGCACTCTTAGGCTAAATGCCTAATGCCTGTATGAATTTCATTTCATAAAATATAGGACCCTAATTACGTATACTTGAAGATTATGTGCAATGCTATGATTTTGTACGCGGACAATTAACCTACGTGCATATTTCATGTTATGAAAATCATACAATTAAATGCCAGTAAGGATGCGCATACCTCCGACTTAAATTCGGTTTTTTTGAATAGATTCGACGGGACCAATGCGAGTGACATTAATAATTAGCACTTGCAACGCGCATAGTGCCTTCCACACTTCTCAAAATGAATTTATTAAAATTAATTACATTTAAAAGGAACAGCTGAAAACGAAAAGTGCCGCCAAATTGCAAATGACATAATCCGGCATAACAACGAACCTTGCCGACGTGGAGCGAACTTTGTCGATCTGAAATCTTCGTTGTACATTGAAGTGCTTCTCATTCAAAAGTCGTGGAGATTGGACATGCATTGCATGCAAAGCAGATCATTTACAGTCCAACCAGGTTTCAAAATTGCCAGCAAGAAACTAAATTATCTAATTAAAAATATGCAACCACAGAACACCATTAAAGGATTCACCCAAAGTATTCAAGAAAAAATCAAACTTGTAACATTTAAAACATGGGGAGGCAGAACGATCAAGGCTTGGTGGGATGCGGACCTAAGACCATATTTCTTTGAAAAAAGTCGAGAAACCAGAAAAGTTTTGTGTTTCCCTATGTAAGGAGCATAAGGCAGTTCTCCATTGGCTGGTAGCATTGACTCGAGATATTTAAATCGCTCAGTTCTATTAACGGCAGTGACCTGCCCAGAACTGAGCAATTTAAATATCTCGGGTCAATGCTATTAGCCAAGTATGTAAATAACAACAATAGATTTCCCCTCCTCAACTAATTTAATAAAATTTTGAAAAAATTCCAACCAGCTTTGGACATAAATAATAATAAAAAAATGTGAGCCTACTTCTGTAATTAACGTGTTTACAAAAATTTTTAACGTTATGGTGAAGGTGACCCACATTGTTTATGGAAACTGAGGCTGCTCTTTCGGAACACTGCTATGCCTACAGAAAAGGTAGATCGACGACATCGTGCATAAATGAGTTGACCACATCTACTGATAAATTTGTGTTACTAGCAACGCATAAAGGTAACTAGCGTGTCAACAAATTTTTACAGGACCAAGTCAACATTGTCCTCAACGAATGTGGTACGCTTAGCTTACCGGTTAATCTTCACAAGTCCAGCGTAATAACTTTCAAAAAAAAACATAATCGCACCTTGTCACATTTTGGTTAATCGAACCCTGTTTTAGCAAAATAAGGAAATCACTATTCAGGGTAGAACAATAACCACTTATCTGTCATTTAAAAATCACACCACCAATATGATCGGAAAGGCAATAAGAGCGGCAAGAATTTCTATAATAATAATCGACTCGGTAGTTGTAGGACAAGCAACTAGAGGCTATATCGATTATGCCAAGGCTTTTGATAGCGTTCCGCATACCTGGCTAATCGATATCCTACATCTGTACCGCATTGATCCGAAACTGATAAAGTTTTTGGCGACAGTCATGGAAGGGTGGCATACCATCTTATCAGTGCTTACATCTGAGCGTGCTAATAACTCAGAGTCCATCCGTATACAGAGGAGCATTTTCCAGAAAGACTCATTGAGTCCCTTTGGTTTTGTATGGCACGTAACTCCCATTCATGGTTACTGAATGATGCTAGAGGGCATGGTTTTGCAATAAAGTATGGTCTACGTGCTAAGTGCGAACTGACACACTTGATGTACTTAGATGACATCAAGCTGTATGCTGGTACTGACGACCATCTTAGAAGTCTGTTGCGAATAATAGAAATGTTTAGCCGTGATGTTCGGATGGAGTTTGGATTAGACAAGTGTAGAATCCAAGCCATCCGCAAAGGTAATCACGAGCCTCATGCCGAACATAGCATTCGTGTCCTCCACATCGAAGCTATGATCGAGACAGACTTCTACAAGTACCAAGGAATTCTGCAAGGAACCCATGCTCGAATTGGTGATCTGAAGGATGTTCTGCTGTCCGAATTCCTGCGACGTGTAAAGCTGGTACTGAAATCACATCTCTCGGGAAAGAATAAAATAAGCGCGTTGAATGTATTCGCTATTCCTTCACGATCTGGAAAACGTCCAGCGGCGGAGACGGACAACTATGTCCAAATGCCGAATGCATCATCCAAAGTCTGCCGTAGAGCGGATGACATCGGAGGCAGGGGCGTGGTTGACGTGGCGGCACAACATCATCGCCAAGTCGATTCGTTGTGCGCTTATTTTTACAACAAAGAGCAGGCGAGTCCCTTGCATGCGGCTGTCTGTAAGGCAGACTGTGGACTGACTCCACTTAACTTGAAGGATCGATCTTTCAATCCTCTGAGTGGGGTGAAGTGGGACCAAGAGCGGATCGATGAATGGAAGTCGAAGGCAATGCACGGTAAACACGTGAATTGTCTTTGGCAGCCATTTGTCGATTTGCATTTGTCGAACTGATGGCTGTGTGCTGGGGAGCTCTTTGCTGAGACGGAGGGGTTCATGTGTGCCATTCAGGATGGCGTGGTCGCCACCCGAGCTTATAAAAAGCTCATCATGAATGCGAGTGCAGAATGTGTGGTTCAGCGTTAGAGACGTTGGACCATCTCATTTCTGGCTGTACTGTTATGGCACCGGTGCAGTACATCACCATGCGTAATGCTGGTTATCCATCAAAACACATGTCCGGTTTACCAATATGAGCCGCAAGCAGTACTTGATAGTTCTGCTTACAGCATGTATTGGGACCGGCAAGTTCTGACTGATCGCCATACTTTACATAACAAGCCTGACGTACTGTTAGTTGACAGGTTGCTACCGCCCATAATAGCAACATTGAACGGAAATACGTGAAGAAGAAGGTAAACTATGAGCCATTGGCTCGGGAAATCAAAGAAATTTGGCGTTTCAAGCGGGTGGTTGTAGTTCCCATAATATTGTCAGCTACAAGTATTGTACTTAAATTCCTCACGGCTTCCCTTGATGTCCTGGGACTTTCACACAGTCTGGTTCAAACCATGCAGAAGTACACCATTCTGCATACGTGCTCGATGTTGCGGGGAGTTCTCGACGAATTCCCCCATTAACCTACCACCAGCCAACACCACCAGCGTCCCTTTAGTTTTTAAGTAGGTAGGATCGTCCGAGCCTAAATGCTTGGCATTTAGTGCTAGTATTAGGTAAAATCCGGCATATGCCGAGATTGTGATAACTCGGAAATAAAAATAATAATAATCGTTGGCGCAACAATCCATATTGGATCAGGGCCACATTCAAGACCGTAACGGTACGCTACGGTACACTGTAGGAGACAATGTGGTCAGTATTGCGCTCGCCCGAGATTATTACCCTGATTTAACTCAGGTACTCATTCACTGCTGAGTCGACTGGTATCCGACATCAAATCACGATACAAATCTCACTGCCACCAATGAGATTCGAACCGCGACCTCCCATAGGCAGCCTTGTGCTCTAATCACGCAGCTATCCGGATACGGTGACTCCTATACAGGCTTAAAAAAGCTGTTAAACTGTGTCAAGCAGTGATTAGACCGGTTTTCGATTACACTGCCACTTCTGCTGTTGGATCACCAAAATGTCTAGACAATAAAGTAGTTGCCACCCTAAAGGTACCTGAGGCTAACCAAATCAGCTCCTTTCCTGGTTGCCCATTCGCTTTCTAATGAAGCTCCACACAAATTTAGAAAGAAACCTTCTAGCAGCCAAAGGGTTGATCAGACTTAAAGGAACTTCACCATCTTTTTATAAACTAGTGACAGAAAACACGTCTGCCAACAATGGCCTGGGTATCTCACGAGGGTCATTGCTCAACTAGAAGCCTGGAAGGAATGGAGTAAACAGGACAGTTGGGGAAACCAAACAGGAATGGATGAAAGAAGTGCAAAAGAAACTAAACTGGTCCAGAAGAAATGGTTTCGCGGTTTATGCCATAGATGCAGCAACAACGAAAGAAGCCACGAATTGCGCTGTGGTGCTATAGAATGAGAGCCATGACGGTCCTCCCTGCGGAACTCATGAGTATCAAGCAGGCTACATTGCTGAGCCAAAATAGAGGTCAAAGTAGAAGAAAGTAGAAATTATAACGGACTCTTAAAAAACCTGTACACTGCTAAAAAACAAAAGACCAATCATCCAGTCTTATGGAAGATCGTCAGCGAAATTGAGAGTTCGAACATCCAAGAGATAAAAGTCATATAGGTTTCGGCAAATAGTGGAATTTATCTAAATAGCACTATGCGGCTAAAGAGGCCATCTATACTGGACCCCATATTATAACCACACTTGCTGAGAATGATATAATATGACACGTTCAAACAGTTTCAACGAGGACTGGCAGTTAGAGTATCAAGAAATCTTCAGACGAAAAGGCGGGGTTTTGCTAGTTTTTTCCCCACACTGCCTGTAAAACTACCAGAATTCATTAATTTGCAAACAGCTCTCACAATCAAGACCCTCAACAGACTCTATTCGGGCCATGTATATTCCAGGCCTTTTCTCTTTAGAATTGGTATAATAAGCAATGACATATGTCACGCCTGCGAAGTGCCAGAGACAGTTGATCACATATTCTACCCATGTCAGGTCATTGCCGCTTTTAGGAGCAGACCTTTCAACTCTGTAAACATGTTGCTTAGAAATGGAAGCAAAAACCACATTGAGGATGTAATAGACTTTATTAAGAAATCAGCAGTCGAACTGTAAAAATAGTTATATTCTCACTGCTTTAACTTTTACATTACTCTATATCATTCTTTATTATATATGCACATTACACTACTCACTAGTGTCCAGCAACATATTCTACACTGCACATCCATCCCCTCATAAACCCTATGATCATACAAATACCAATCTAATTGTGCAGTTTCTTCACCCTACCAACTTCTTTCTTCGCTTTTTGCGGTGTCTAGTTTGCGAATTTTATGCATTTTTTGTATAATATCCACGTTGTCCCTGCAAATGTTATGGCCGCTCTCTACTATTTGTTTTTCGACTGCTAACTTGACATGCAGTAATGGGTTTTTGCCACTAGTTCCGCTTCTTTGGTATGTTCCCCTTTAAAATAATTTTAGTTTTACAGTGTTGAAATAGTTTTACTTAAAACGAACCACAGAAAACAAGGTAACTACTTTTATAAAGCTTATAAAATGACATCCAAGTCAGGTTCTGCTTTCAACACCTTATTTAAGTACGAAAAAGCAATTCGCCGGCCTGTGCGAAAATATTAAATTTATGCAGCTCTGCCTCAAAAATATGGCAGAACCGAAATCACACCAAGTATCCAACAAAACACGACTCCTCAACCGAAATACCGCCAAACATACCAGAACACTCGAAAGAAGTCTCATCAAAGACAGCATTAAATCAAAGTTCTCAAAATTGGACAGAATCACTCTTTTGGCATATCATACCCATTTAAAATTAACGTATGAGATATCAGCGCAACATATCCCCAGAGAAACGACACTTTTCAAACTTAACCGAGCATAAGAATGCGAGAAGATACTCTCACGGAAACTAATATCCCTTAAAAACGCGACCGGAACATATAGGACAGAAAATAAGTCAATAGAAAATATAGCAGACTTTATAGTTAACAAATGGTCGGAAGTTTTTACAGATAACGAATTAATTTTATTGAATAAAGGATTGAATTACGCGACACCGGGCTTGAAGATGAATGTCGAAGACACGATTATAGACGTCGAGGGAGCTATTAGGTATCTGGAAAAAGATGATAGAGAGAAGGTAAAGTCTGTCTTTAAAAACATTATTCGGAAATACCACAAAGGAACAAATAAAAAACACAAGATAGAGGAGCGATCTGCTCGAACTGAACCAGAAACCAGTTTTTTTACCTCAAAGCAGATAAAGGTAACAAACTGGTAATACTAACATAGACCAAACGACCCACGATGATCTGGCACTACAAAAATAATTAAATAACGACAACTTCTTCAAACTAAAAACAAATCCTCTACCAGAGTCAATTAAAATAGTGGAGAAAACACTAAGGGAATGTGTTGACCTTGCCAAGAACATAAAGGCCACCTTTTGGGTTAGATATGTTGATGATGTACTAGCAATCGTGGACAAATCGCTGTTGAATCTAAACTGATCCATGTAAACACGTAACGCTCTTCTCCTTGCTTAATGTTCTAACCTGAAACAATGCCATATCAGATAAAAGTCGTTATAAATTTATATTATAAAAACACAAATATAACGAATTCGTTACCTAATTGTACTAAGTAGTAATTACGAACGAATTTACAAAAAATTTGAAACTTAACAATGAAATGCAAATAAAAAAAACACAAACAACAAACACAAACAGGAAACACAGGAAGATATTACTCACTGTGTGTCTGGTGGTCCACAGTTCCCACCTTCTCACCAAATTTCGTGTCAATCGGTATAGCCGTTTCTGAGAAAAGTGCCTGTGACAGACAGACCGACAGACAGACATTGAACGGATTTTAATAAGGTTTTGGTTTACAAACAAAACCTTAAAAATGAATGCAGGAAAGTAGCAAATTCATATATGAGTCGTTAATTGTGACGTGATAAATTTAATTTGCTATAATTTTGCTACTAATAGCAGGATTTGCAGGAAAGTTGCCAGTATTATGTGTTATAATATGTTATCACAGTCGCTTATTCGGTATAGCTCAAAATTAGCGAAAATGCATCGAAATTCTTCCCATTCACCTTTGTCTTCCATATGTCCACTTCTCTGTTGAAAACATTCAACATCTTCAATGGATCATTAAATGGTGATGTTGGAAAAAGTTTTTAAAATTAGGAGGATCCTGGGAAAATGGTGTTTTGCAGTTTTTTTCCAGTTGTGATCTTGTGCCATCGTTGCATATATAATAGTGATATATAATATTTTGCCCAATCCAAATCGCTATCTATAACAACTTCATTGAAAGCCTAAAAAAATGCTTGCCCTGTTACGAAAGTGAAGAACTTTTGCAGGCTTACATATTACGCACTGAGGAAGATATTACTACCCCTGGCAGTTTATAGCTAACTGCAAATCCAATAAGTCGGGAAACCGAAAGATGGGATTTATTACTAGCCCGTTATGTATATGCATTTAGCATGTCTGACTACCCACTTTAGTGTGATATTTAGTTGCAGTAAATTTACAGGGTAAAGTTAACTTTGAACTACCGTAACTTTGTTAGTAATAGTATGATTTTGATCAAACTTGGGGATAATATGCTTCATATTATATTCTACTACCAACTTTTATAAATCTGGGATAAACTGAAGGAGGGTACTACTCAATTTCCCCAAAAATATGGTAATATACTATTAGCAACTAAATTTGAACAGATATCGATATGGAGAGTATTTTGAGGCCTGGGCAGCTTCATGAATTTTTTCAGATTTTTCGGTTGGGTAGTTTCTGAGAATGGGTCCGTTAAAGAAATCATCACTTTCCACCCCTCCCACTCCCCGTCTTTCTAACAAATCTCAAAACTAAGCTTCGAAAAGCACTAATTGAGAACTTTCATTTACCCCAAATGACTATATTCGGTGAAAAAAAATTTTACACCACCCACACACAATCTCAAAGTAGAAGGATATCACTCACTGCATGTCTAGGCGTTCACAATTCCCACCTTCTCACCAAATTTTGTGTCAATCGGTGTAGCCGTTTCTGAGGAAAGTGCTTGTGACAGACAGACAGACAGACATTGGACCGATTTTAATAAGGTTCTGTTTTGCAAACAAAACCTTACAAAATGAGGAAAAGAAAAAAATTGCCGTCTGGTATGGATAACTGGTGGGAGTCGTGTGACTTGATGACTGCTTCGGACTCTCATAAAGACCGATCTGGGAAACGTCAAGCGGCCGATATGGACTACTATGCCCAAATTCCGAATGCATCATCCAAATTCTGCGGTGGACTAAATGAACCTGCCTCGTCACATAGGAGGCAGGGGCGTGATTACAGCAAAAAGCAGACGAGTCCTTTGCATGCGGCTGTTTGTAAGGCAAATTGTGAGCTAACTCTACTCATCTTGAAGGATCGATCTTACAATCCTCTGAGTGGAGTGAAGCCACACTAAGGTCGGATCGATGAAAGAAAGTCGAAGGCAATGCATGGCAGACACGAATTGCCCTCGGCAGCCATTTGTCGATTTGTATGTGTCGAATAGATGACTACGTGCTGGGGAACTCTTTACTGAGACGGAGGGATTTATGTGTGTCATTCAGGACGGCATGGTCGCCACCCGAGCTTATAAAAAGCTCATCATGAAAGGGCAGGTAGAAAACGACTGTTATGCTGTACTGTTATGGCATCAGTGCAATATACATACAGACATGGGCTGACCATGGGAACTTATCCGGTTTACCGATGCGAACTGCAAGCAGTATTGAGATCAGCAAGGTCTAACTGATCGCCATATAACGCACTACAAGCCTGACGTGCTGTTAGTTGACAAGACGGGTCGCTCCGCGTAAATTATTTATATTGCTATCACCCATAGCTTACAAAAAATGTTCCGCTCGAAACGTCTCAGCATAGGGTCAAAACTCTTACTGTACAAGGCAATGATCTTGCCAGTTCTCATGTATTCCTCGGAAACTTGGGTTCTTAGCAAGAAGAATTGCGAGCTCTTGGCCGCGTTCGAGAGAAGAATCCTTCGAAGAATTGTTGGACTCCTACATGAGGATGGACGATTCCGTAGCCGACATACCGACGAAATATATGAGCGATACCATGACCGTCCGGTTGTGGATAAAATCCGGCTCAATAGGTCACGGTGGGCGGGTCACTTAATCCGTATGGATGAGGATGATCCAGCCCGGAAAGTCTATAAGGGCAATATCTATGGTAGAAAAAGAAGACGAGGCAGATCCTGTCTAAGATGGAGCGATGGCGTAGGTCAGGACGTCAGACAGCTTTTAGGGATATCGAATTGGTGGACCTAGGTGCAAAACCGGGATGTCTGAAGTTCCTTATTAAGGCAGGCCTAGACCGGATAGCGGTTGTTGCACCGTTGATGATGATGATGATGATCACCCATAATTGCAACATTGAACACAAATACGTAGAAGGTGAACTATGAGCCACTGGCTTGAGAAATTAACATTTGGTGTCTCGAGAAGGTGGCTGCAGTTCCCATAATATTCTCAGCTACAGGTATTGTACCTAAACCCCTCACGGCTTCTCTTGATTCCTAGGAACCATGCACTATTTGACATGCGTCTTTAATGTTGCAGGGAATTCTCGACGGATTTTCCTATTAGCTTTTTAAGAAGATGTGATCTTGACCTTTCTGAGGAAATTTTGAGTTTTCTATACCAACGCGAACAGATTCCGATCGATCAGCCTATAGTAATATTATATTTTCTTTTATTAACAACACATTTTATTCCATTAAAACATTTTGCTGTAACTACAAAACTAAATTTAAAGAATCACAAGAGTTCTTCATCCCTCAAATTCTGACTTCTCACTTGAAAACAACTGACAATAAAACTCAATTCATTTTTTTCCAAATCCATCATTTAAATCATGGCCCGCTCCGCCACGGAGAACACCGATGATGGCCACTGTGAATCGAATTAACAACATAACATTGGCCCCTAGATGAAACCTAGGGGTTTCAGCGACTGACTTCAGAACTACGATCCCCATCATACGGCGAAGCGAACGTGACGTTGATTTGGGGCGTAAACGGGCTTCAGCCTCGATAAGAAGACAGCCTTTTTCTGTCCCCCGATCTCGAGCTGGAAGAAATGCTCTCCCCTACGGGCCTTCGCATGGAGGCTACAGCGGCTTCCGAACAGCATCTGTCCTGACCAGGACGTGCGTGCACTTGTCCAGCTCCTTAAGCGCGCAGGTAGGTGCGGACGAGTGTCGTGTGGGAGGTGTACTTTCATGTGGTGAAGGTTGTCTTTCCGCAGGCGCAGCAACCCCAAATCTGTGAGACCCGATCTTTTATCGAAGACCGGATCACTTGGGAGTCTTCCGTTCTCCCCGTATACCAGCAAACTCCTCTCGGCGGGTTGTTCGTAAGTCGAGTAGGATGAGAGGCAAAACCTGAGTCCAGGACGGATCATCGCGAGCCATGATGGCGGCTTTCAGCTTCCGGTGCCAACGTTCTAGCATCCCTATTAGATTGCGGGAGGACTCAAATTGCATTTCCTGGTCAGTGATGATCATTGCAGGGACACCAAAGCGAGGGATGCACTCTCGACAGAGGCCTTCGGCACAAGATTGCGCCGTAATGTTCTTCAGAGGTATTGCCTCAGGCCACTATAAACTTGTCGATGATTGTAAGGCAATTTCTGTAACCGAGCGAGTCTCGCAAAGGTCCTACGATATCGAGGTGTATGGTGTGGAACCGTTTGGTAGTGCGGAGAAATGAGCCCACTTCTTTTTTTATATGCCTGGTGACCTTACGCTTCTGCATGCGATGCACTCTCTAGCCCAGGAGTTGATGTCCTTATTCATGGAGGACCAGAAGTATTTCTCGGTGACTAACCGATTTGAAGTCCTGATGCCTAGATGCACTACGTTGTGAATCGCGTGGAACACTTCCTTGCGAAAGGTGACCGGAATGTATGGCCTGGGTCCCTTTTCGGAGTATTTGCAGCAGAGAGAGAGGTGACGATAGCCGAGAAGTCGAGTGAGGCGGGGATGTTAACCTAGGAGTCACGTGACAAAGCGGCAGCAACTATGTTGTCCTTGCCGGACACGTACTGTATGTCAGACGTGAACTGGCTTATAAAGCTCAGGTGTCGAAGCTGACGAGAGGACGCTTTGTCGGGCTTTTGTTTCAAAGCATATGTGAGAGGCTTATGGTCCGTGAACACTGTGAACCTCCGCAAATCCTTCGCGGTTTTCGGACGCGGGAAGCTTGAGATCGCTTGCACCTTGTCTGGGTCGGGCTGTATTCCGTCAGGGGAACTGAAGTGGCCGAGGAATCTCACCTGTGTCTGGAGGAACTTGCATTTGTCAACGTTTACGACTAAACCGGCCTCAAGGGGACCTTGAAAAATGCACTCGAGATGGACTAAGTGCTCACACTCTGAAAGCCGACCTGAAGAAGCGACGAAAACATCATCCAAATATACGAAACAGAAGTCGAGGTTTCGCAGAACCGAGTGGATGAACCTTTGGAAGGTTTGCGTCGCATTGCACAATTCGAAAGTCATCCGTGTGAACTCGAAGAGTCCATGGTGGTCCATGGTGTGCATATTGCCATCTTTGGAATGTCTTCTGTAGCTACAAGGATTTGGTGATACGCCTTGGTTAAATCCAAGGTCGAAAAGATGCGGCAGTTTGCGAGATGATCCGCAAAGTCGTGGATGAGTGGAATTGGATATCGGTCTGGAACAGTTTGCGCGTTTAGCCTTCTGTAAACCCCACAAGGGCGCCATTCGCCGTTTGGCTTAGGGACCATATGGAGTGGGGAAGACCAACAGCTGTACGAAGGTCTGCAGATACCAAACTCTTTCCGTGTAATAGCTAGCTTCTGGGATGGCAGAGGACGCACCCTCGAGAAGAAAGGGGAACGAGTGGTTTTAATGTGGTACTGCACATTGTGCTTCACTGGTTTAGAGAGACTGCACTCGGTTGTAATCTGGCTGAACTTTTGAAGGAGCGCCCGAACACGAGAGTCGGTAATGTCCTCTGAAAGTACGGAAAGATTTTTACTTGGGTGAGATGCCACTTGGCCCGACGAATTAAAGTTGGTCGTGGGATCTATAAGAGACTTGTTTTGCAAGTCCACCAGCAACCCATAGTGACACAAGAAGTCTGCGCCTAGTATGGCGAAGCTGACATCCGCCAGGATTAATTGCCAGGAAAACGTCCTACGCAAGCCAAGACTCACGTCCACTTGCCTATACCCATATGTATTAATTCGGGAGGAATTTGCTGCCGCCAGTTTTAACGATTGAGGAAATAGTCGATGGTGCCGGGGTACGGGAAGAAACGAAACCTCCGCACCATCATCTACGAGATAACTGCGCCTGCTGAGAGGGTCATAAATTGTTAGATGACCCAGGACCCCCCGCAGACCTCGTTTTTTGAGGTAGGCGCGAATTTACACGGGATCGTACATTTGGTGGCTTTTTCGCCGAATCTGCTATGGCACCAACAAATACTTCTGTCCGTAGGTTGTCCTGCGACCTGCTACCCGATCGCCCTTTTCGACCAGCAGACCGCGAGCGAACTCGCGACCTGGCGACCGACCGCTGAGCGCCCAGCGTCACCCTCATTTCAGCCGCTTCAGTTAACCAACTTCGTCAGAAGGCTTCTGAACGGCCGGTATTATTGGACGCGACCTCGTGCACTTTATCGGCCGCAGCCGCCAGCGCCTCCAAAGAACCGGAGCCGCAAGCGAGGACCGCCTGGGTGCCCTCCGGGAGTCGTCGCAACCAAAGTGATTTTAACAAATCGTTGTCGATCTTGTCCCACCCAATTGCCTCATTTCGCGAAGCCAAGTTGCGAGTTTGATCGCCCAACGACGAACCTGCCAGCAAGTGATCCAGCTTAGCTGACTCACTTACCGATAGGCGTTTGATTAACTTGGACTTCAACAGTGTGCAGAAGGCCGATTTCACAATGTCATCTACCGGGAGGATGGACTCCTCATCCAGACCTACAATCGCGTGGTTAAATTCTAACAAGGCCCTGCACTAACTACGGCAGACCGTACCCACAAATGCCCGCACGAGTGAAACCAGACACCAACAACACACTCCGAAGCGGATGCGTTGGCCAAAAAGAAAAGAAAAGACAAGAACTCGCCACAAAAGCGAAACTCCACCGACGAACATATCAACAATGTGAACAAGGCCGTTAGGTAGGGCCTCGAATTCGAGGAAGGGGCAACAAAAGTGTCCGCCGGTGGCACTTTGACAGTTCAGGCCGTGGTCGCAACTCGCACCACTTTTAAGAAGGTCTGATCTTGACCTTTCTGAGGAAATCCTGAGTTTTCTATACCGACGCGAACAGATTCCGATCGATCAGCCTATAGTAATATTATATTTTCTTTTATTAACAACACATTTTATTCCATTAAAACATTTTGCTGTAACTACAAAACTAAATTTAAAGAATCACAAGAGTTCCTCATCCCTCAAATTCTGACTTCTCACTTGAAAACAGCTGACATTAAAACTCAATTCATTCTTTTCGCAATTCATCATTTATGATAAATCATGGCCCGCTCCGCCACGGAGAACACCGATGGTGGCCACTGTGAATCGAATTAACAACATTTGAAATAAATTTCGAATGTTGTTAATCCCGCTGCGTCACAAGCTTACCACCGGCCACCATCATTAGAGCTCCGTTATCTTTTAAGTAAGTTGGATCGTCCAAGCTTAAATGCGTGGCACTTAGTGCTCCTATTCAGTAAATCCGGCAACTGCTGAGATTGTGATAATCCATGGTGCTCAGACTTTTGTCTATACCTCTTACCAAAGAAAGGTTTGAAAAAGGAAAGACATACATTATGGTAACAGCAATTAAAAACGGATTTCGACCAACTCATCCAACAGAATCGCTGAACAACTTTGTTCGAACAAGACAGGAGGAAAATGGACACACAGCGAGCTAGCATAACATACCCAACGGTCTTCGCAGTCATGCGACGAATCTTAGCCAAAGAAGGCATCGAAGCAGTAGGATCAAGTAGGATTCATACGTTCGAAGCGCAATTAGGCAATGAAAAGGACCCGAACAAGTAAGAGAAAAAAAACGGCATCTGCAGGATGTCTTGCGAAAATTGTCCATGTACTTATTTAGGGCAAACCAAACGGCTAGTCAGCACCCCGGTCAAGAAACATTTAAAAGAAGCTGAGCTAATAAAACGGGGCAGAAAAACCTATCAACATGTTCATAAAATTGAGAGGGTAACGGTACTAAAAGAAGTCAAACGCAACAAATTGCCTGAGTTTCTTCATTGGAAAAGAGCCCCAGGAGCACCAATTGAATACAGATAGTGGTAACGTGCACTCGTATTCATTGGTACCATATGTTATAAGGGGATATTTGTAAATTAAGAAACAATTAAGTCGTAATCATTAAGATAATTAGATTAAAATAGTTAGTATATATTTAGATTATGGACATTTCTGGGCTTATTCCACTGAAGAAGGCAGGAAGCGGTTGCCAAAATGCGTTTATGGAGAATTAAAGGAACATCATCGATTTAACAGGAAATTTGTTTGTTTGTTCGACATGAATTCAGTCAATGCGAACAAGCCGCACGTATTACTATTGAATATTTAGTTTTATAGTCTGACTAAAGTATATGCAAACTGTTTGAGTTTTGTAGGTAAGTCAATGGGAACTTAAAACTCGTGACATATATGCAACTTTCAAGGATGCTGCCGGGATTCAATTAAATTGTATGTTTTAATTTGTTACAAAACGCCACCTTAGGTACATTTTTGAAAGTGTGCATTATAAAACCTTAGACCTGTAGTCCAGCGAAAGTAAAGTGAGTTCAATAATAATAATAACTCCGCCGAAGCCGGTCCCAAGCCCGGTTGTAAAAGGAGGAGGGGTGGATAGCTTCAGTCTGAATAACTGTACGCCACCGCAGCGTCTCAGGGGGTAGGTGAGGAAAGTGCAGGAACTTTGCAGTCTTGCAGATTACTCACTAAGGAAGCTATCTCAACACCTGGCAGCTAGGGATAAAATGCACCACCAAAAATGAGAAGAAGGAGAAATTTAAGGTCCGGTACGGATAACCGGCGGGGGTCGTTTGACTTGGTGATTGGGTCGGGCTCTCGTAATGGACAGCACGGCGTCGAAACCGCTAGTCGTGGGGTGGTTTGACGTCTAGGCGCCACGACGACCAGGAGCACAGCTCCACCTGCTGCAGCTGTTTCGCCACAATCTGTGGCGACCACTTCAGCAGGTTCGCGTAGGAAGCGGATGAAATGGACTGAAGAAATGAACCTCTTCATCATCCGCTCCTACTACGAAATAACGGCGGGGGCGGGTACAACATCTTACCGCCTCTTGTTGCACCAGAGATTCGTCGAGCGTTTCCCGCAATTCGCGCACGTGACTGTGCAGCGAGTCGCAGACCAGTACCGCTTCATTACTCGCAGCGACACAATCCCGGCCACCATCAGGGAACGTGTTCGACTTGAAGTCATCGGGGAAACTGGTGACCGAGAGTCGATGGGGGCAGAGGTGGCGGCATCAACAACACCACGCCGCACTGCAGGTAACAGGTTCAGTACTCGCCGAAGCACTCTTCTCCACCGTCCAGCTGAGGTTTCCGCTGAGGTTCGGGACGAATTCCAAAGAACGTGAATTCTCGGATATGGATCCTTTGCATAGACCAGGTATTCCCAGGCTCTATGCATCTCCAGCAACTCCGGGAATTCTATCTCAAATCAATGATGAGATTGCATCTCGACTGTGTGCTGATATGTCGCTGCTGCAACTACAATCACTTGTGTATTGTGGTGCAGTTGCGGCTATTAGATTGCGCGGTCAGAAGATTCGCTTTCGCGTTATTGGTTTGAGTGACAAAAGAGATCAACCATGGAAAATTCGTCTGGAACGTCGGTGGGACTCACTAAGGCAGGACATTGCTAGACTGATTCAGATCAGCACTGGCAATGCCAGCCGACGGGTGAGAAACAAAGTGCAGAGGGTTTACCGGAACTATGCCATCCCTTGTGAGATACCCGTTGTTGAAATTCTGGACACACTAAAACAGAAACTTTCTGTCATATGCAGTCGGTTACGACGGTATGGCGAAAGTTATTCCAGACGTGTCCAGAATGCAACATACGCAAGGAACCAGCGGAGCTTTTTCAGATCTCTCAACGAATCCCAACAGAGCGCCCAGACAATACAGTTCTCGGTGACGGAAGCGAAAGAGTATTGGGGTGGACTTTGGGGGTTACCTGCCCAGCATGCTGAGCATGCTGAGTGGATCACCGCCGAAGGCGCCCGCCATGCCATACATCTGGCATGAATTTCGCGGATGTTACCGAAGAGGAAGTTCGACGAGCCATAAACATCTCGAAGAACTGGAGGGGCCCAGGTCTGGATCGGGTGCAGAATTTCTGGTACAAGAAATTTACCAGCCTACAATTCCCACCTTTCCTCACTGCGGGGATTACCTACCTTATCCCTAAGAAGGACACGGTGCAGGACCCCGCAGACACAAGACCGATCACTTGCTTACCAACCCTCTACAAATTCATCACGTCCATTATTAGTGGAAGGATCAATGCGCACCTCGAGACCAACAACATTCTGTCCGAGGAGCAGAAGGGCTGCCGAGTTGAGTCAAGGGGTTGCAAAGAGCAACTCATTATCGACTCGGTAGTTGTAGGACAAGCAACTAGAGGCCAAAGAAACCTCTTCAGTTGCTATATCGATTATGCCAAGGCTTTCGACAGCGTTCCGCATACCTGGCTAATCGATATCCTACATCTGTATCGCATTGATCCGAAACTAATAAAGTTTTTGGCGACAGTCATGGAAGGGTGGCATACCACCTTATCAGTCCGTATATCTGAGGATGCTAATACCTCACTCGCCCATCCGTATACCGAGGGGCATCTTCCAGGGGGATTCGTTGAGTCCCCTTTGGTTTTGTATGGCACTGAACCCCCTTTCATGACTACTAAATGATGCTAGAGGGCATGGTTTTGCAATAAAGTATGGTCTACGTGCTAAGTGCGAACTGACACACTTGATGACATCAAGCTGTATGCTGGTACTGACGACCATGTTAGAAGTCTGTTGCGAATAATAGACATGTTCAGCCGTGATATTCGGATGGAGTTTGGATTAGACAAATGTCGAATCCAAGCCATCCGCAAAGGTCATCACGAGCCACATGCCGGACATAGCATTGGTGACCTCCACATCGAAGCTATGACCGAGACAGACTTCTAGAAGTTCCTAGGAATTCTGCAAGGAACTCATGCTCGAGTTGGTGATCTGAAAGAAGCTTTGCTGTCCGAATTCCTGCGACGTGTAAAGCTGGTGCTGAAATCGCATCTCTCGGGGAAGAATAAAATAAGCGCGTTGAATGTATTCGCCATCCCTTCATTGGCTTATGCATTCGGAATATTGCCGTGGACGAAGACCGATCTGGAAAACGTTCAGCGGCCGATACGGACAGCTATGTCCAAATTTCGAATGCATCACCCAAAGTCTGCCGTGGAGCGGATGAACCTGCCTCGTGACATCGGAGGTAGGGGCGTGGTTGACGTGGTGGCACAACATCATCGCCAAGTCGACTCGCTGTGCGCTTATTTTTACAGTAAAGAGCAGGCGAACCCCTTGCATGCGACTGTCTGTAAGGCAGACTGTGGACTGACTCCACTTAACTTGAAGGATCGATCTTTCAATCCTCTGAGTGGGGTGAAGTCGGACCAAGAGCGGATCGATGAATGGAAGTCGAAGGTAATGCACGGTAAACACGTAAATTGTCTTTGGCAGCCATTTGTCGATTTGCATTTGTCGAACAGATGGCTGTGTGCTGGGGAGCTCTTTGCTGAGACGGAGGGGTTCATGTGTGCCATTCAGGATGGCGTGGCCGCCACCCGAGCTTATAAAAAGCTCATCATGAAAGAACGGGTGGAGAACGACCAGTGCAGATTGTGTGGTTCGGCGTTAGAGACGTTGGACCATCTCATTTCTGGCTGTACTGTTATGGCACCGGTGCAATACATCACCAGGCACAATGCTGTATGTAAGGTTATCCATCAAAACCTTGCATATAAGCATGGGCTCATCACGGGAACATGTCCGGTTTACCGATATGAGCCGCAAGCAGTACTTGATAGTTCTGCTTACAACATGTATTGGAACCGGCAAGTTCTAACTGATCGCCATACCGCACACAAGAAGCCTGACATACTGTTAGTTGACAAGACGGGTCGCTCCGCGTATATTATTGATGTTGCTATCCCCCATAATAGCAACATTGAACGGAAATACGTGGAGAAGAAGGTGAACTATGAGCCATTGGCTCGGGAAATCAAAGAAATTTGGCGTCTCCAGCGGGTGGTTGTAGTTCCCATAATATTGTCAGCTACAGGTATTGTACCTAAATCCCTGACGGCTTCCCTTGATGTCCTGGGACTTTCGCACAGTCTGGTTCAAACCATGCAGAAGTACACTATTCTGCATACGTGCTCGATGTTGCGGGGAGTACTCGACGGATTCTCCCACTGACCTATCACCGGCCACCACCACCAGTGCCCCTTTAGTTTTTACGTAGGTAGGATCGTCCGAGCCTAAATAATAATAATAATAATCGTTGGCGCAACAATCCATATTGGATCAGGGCCTTGAAGTGTGTTAGAGCACTTCATTCAAGACCGAAACGGTACACCACAGTACACTGTGGGAGGCAATGTGGTCAGCATTGCGCTCGCCCGAGATTATTACCCTGATTTGACTCAGGTACTCATTCACAGCTGAGTCGACTGGTGTCCGACATCCAGTCACGATAACAAATTCCTCTGCCCCCAGCGAGATTTGAACCGCGACCTTCCGCTACGACAGCCCAGCGCTCTAACCACTTGAGCCTAAATGCTTGGCACTTAGTGCTAATATTAGGTAAAATCCGGCATCTGCCGAGATTGTGATAACTCGGAAATTGGATTGTGATAACTCGCAACAATCCTTTGGATCAGGACTTTGAAATGTGTTAGAGCACATCGTTCAAGACCGTAACGGTACACTACAGGATATCAGTACCTTGTCGGAGGCAATGTGGTCTGTACTGTGCTCGCCCGAGATTATTACCGTGACTTGACTCAGGTACTCATTCACAGCTGAGTGGACTGGTATCCGACGTCAAATCACGATACAAATTCCACTGCCACCAGTGAGATTTGAACCGCGACCTTCCGCATGATAGCCTTGTGCACTAACCACTCAGCTATCCGGTCTATAGGTAAGCCAATAATAACAGTAATAATCGTTGACGCAACAATCCATATTGGATCAGGGCCTTGAAGTGTGTTAGAGTACTTTATTCAAGATCGTTACTGCACACTACAGTACACTGTAGGAGATTATTACCCTGATTTCACTCAGGCACTCATTCAAAGCTCAGTCGACTGGTATTCGATATCCCGTTATGATAACAAATCTCTCTGCCATCAGTGAGATAGGTAAGCCAATACGGAGTTTAAAACTCTCGACAGTCAGTTAACGTGGCGCTTTAATGCTAAGGAGGGCGATGAAATATTGTTTCGTGCCTTGCTGCATAAATACCTCGCAGAAAGTATTTTTGGCTATTCCGAAAGGAGATTTTCGGGAAAAGTGGATCGTCATCGTCACACGGAATCCAATTTCTTTGGGGTCAGGTTTGAATTGCGAAGATCATATCAATGTTAGTTAACATTTTCTAAACTTTAACTCCAATCTTAATTGATAATATATGATTTATGTTTTGTCACAAGTGAAGAGATACCGCAGAATATTCAACGTGTCCAAGGTTCGAGTCCCAGTACAAATCCATTTTTTCCGGTCTGTGAATCTTTCAAAAACGTACGTTTTATCGCCGTTCAGGTAAAGTTTCAGAATTTGTTATATAGCGTGTTACCATTACTATAGAAACGTAAAATAACTTGAAGGATTGGTCATTATCGCATCAATTTCCCACTTTCCTGCTAAAAACTTATTGATTACTTAAATGTAAAAAACATTAAATCAGATGCCTTTGTGGCGCGGCAGGATTCGCGGCATTCGAAATTTTTCGAATGTTGCGAATACCAGCGGACAGATGACGTCACCGGCGCTCTCCACTCAGTTTAGACCTCGCCACAGGAATGAAGAGCAGAGTGCCATGAAGAGGACGGCAAATGGCATTTTTGAAAAGGAGAATAATTAATAATTGACGACTTCAAGCTATGATCGAGATAGACTTTTACAAGTACCTAGGAATTCTGCAAAGAGCCCATGCTCGAGTTGGTGGTTTGAAGGACGCTCTGCTGTTGGAATTCCTGCAATCCTTTCACCCGCATATGCATTCGGAACATTGCCCTGGACGAAGACCGATCCGAAAAACGTCCAACGGCCGATACGGGCTACTATGCCCAAATTCCGAATGCATTATCCAAATTCTGCCGTGGAGCAGATGCACCTGTCTCGTCACATCGGAGGTAGGGGCGTGGTTACAAGAGCAAAGAGCAGATGAGTCCCTTGTAGGGCAAATTGCGGACTGATTCCACTCGTCTTGAAGGATCGATCTTTCAATCCTCTGAGTGGGGTGAAGTCAGACCAAGAGCAGATCGATGAATGAAGGTAGGGAGGGAGGGATTTATGTGTGTCATTCAGGACGGCGTGGTCGCCACCCGAGAAGCAATATAGACGCAGCCACAATGCTGCATCTAAGATGATTCACTAAAACTTCGCATTCAAGCATGAGCTGATCACGGGAGCATGTTCAGTTTACCGATATAAGCCGCAAGCTCAATAGTTCTGCTTATAGCCTGACGTGCTGTTAGTTTACAAAGCAACATTGAATAGAAATACGTGGAGAAGGAAGTGAACTATGAGCCCCTGGCTCGGAAAATCAAGGAAATTTGGCGTTTCTAGAAGGTGTTTGTAGTTCCTATAATATTGTTAGTTATAGGTATTGTACTTAAATCGCTCACGACTTCCCTTGATGTCCTAGGACTTTCGCACAGTCTTGTTTAAGCCATGCAGAAATATAAAAATTCAGAATACGTGTGCGACGTTGCGGGGAATTCCCGACGGATTCTCCCATTAACCTTGCATTTATATTTATTTTTAAATAGGTAAGGTCATCCGAATCTAAATGTTTGGACTTAGTACTAATATTTTGTCAAATCCGGCATCTGCAGAGATTGTGACAACTCGGATAACAATAATCGTTGGTTTCCCTGAAGCATATTAGACCATTTCATTCAAGACCGTGACGGTACACTACAAGACAATATGTCAGCATTGCGCTCGTCCGTGATTGTTGCCCTTGTTTGAGTTTGATACTCCTTCGGAGCTGAGTCGAGAAATCCCTGTAACACCAGTGAGAGTTGAATCCTGTCCTTGTGCTTAATTAAAATTAAGCGTCATCTACTGTAAGCGTCATCCACTATTGGCTAGAGAGAGGCAGAGGCTTATCATTTTATTTGCTATTATTTGTTCAAATTCAAATTTATGGAAAACTAACTCAAGAAAACCAGTGAGGTTTGCGACAGCGCAACTCATTTCGATTTCTGGACTTTATGTTAAAAGAAATCTTAATTCAGAATAAGATTTCAAATTGAATAATCGAATCAGATTAATACATTGCAGACGTTGAATGCCCTCCAATTTGACGACTTTCAGAACGCACCCAAAGAAAGCGTTTTGACATAATAAACAGAAATGGCTGCTTGACGTACAAATTGTGCGAAAAGGGAAAATTCGTTTGGTTTGTTATGCTTTATGGTTTACATTTTTCCGATAAAAGTGTAGTGAATATCTTTCATGATGTGGCCACCAGTATTGGATATGACACGAGATGAGTGTCGTGGCGTTCTAAGACGTTTGGGTATGTTTTGCAGAAAGTTCTCTTAAGACGATGCTATTCTCACCTATTTTTCTATTTCTCTATTTGCTTTGAAGAATTAGAAACTTATTCCAACGTTGTGAGCACATTTCGAGCACAGGGAGGACTGAGTGATGTAAAGATCAAACTCCTGGAGGAGCTAAGGAATGTATTTCACATATCGACGGATCGACATCGTGCTGAGGCGCGAAGAGTAGCAAATGACGAACAGCTATGCACAATAGCTGAAACGTAATCTAAAATACATTTGTTCGGGAAGAATTCGAACTGAAGTTTGTAGTTTCAGAATATCAGGCCCAAATACGACACAGGAATGGAGTCGAGAAGGTAGGCGGCCTTTCCCGCTATTGCCCCGCGTACCGCCATTCACGGCTTTTTCGGCTGTTGCTAACGGAGTAGCTGAGATGGCCAAGCACGAGAATGCCATACTACCATATCCTTCGGAAACGTCAACAACACGGAAGGCACGAGGCGCGGACACTGAACAAGATACTAAGCAGATTGTGAAACAAGATCCTGTAAGTTAATTTTGGTTTCTATTGCCGAGGAATTTATTCCTAGCTTCCTCCATGAGGCATGAAGAAGGTGATCGGTGAGAAAACAGCCAACTATTTTTCGTTTGCTCCGAACGTAATGTTCTTGCGTATTCCATTTCGGATTCGGCGATGTTTTATTGGAATGGTGGCAGCGTTCTCCTGCAAGGAGTGAAATCGAGATGGTGTGCATTCAAAAATTGGCGAAGGCTAATAATGTAGTGTAGATGCTTTGGAATTACTGGATTCCAATCTAATTAACCTTAGTACCTTTTGAACTTTAAATTCCTTCCAACTCATCCAGAACTCTCCCAACTTCATTTAATATTATTATGTTCAAGTAAAAGTGATAGGGATAACGCTAAACATTGAGTTCAACGAAAGTGCCACTAAGTCTCCAGAAGCATAATAGAAGTACCACCACTCGACGGAATTTGAGAACGATAACTCCACTAATGGATTGTACTAAATTTTTCTCTGCGGCAATCTATCTGCTCATCGCTTATTGCTTTCGGCTTTCATCCTTTAATAGTGACTTTCACTTTACCTCGTTGCAAGCATTGACTGATCGATACTTCAAGTTAACTGTAATCATCAGCCCATAATCTGTATTCGACAAAGGTGCGTGTTAGCTAGTGTGTAAGTTGTTTGCAGATTCCCAGTTGATTTCTAGAAGAATTCATAAGGCCGTAGCACCGCGGGATAGGCTTAGGATATCGATAAATCACGAGACACCGTCAAAAGCCTTGGCGTCATTACAATTCACCATATTTCTACTAGTTAATGTCGAGTTCATTTTAACGGTATTGTGAAAGACAAGATCCTATCAAAATCTGTTCATCGTCCGCCTGTTTGTCGCACTACTGATATGAAAGTAAATCAAACCTATGGTTCACTGACAATTGACGTAATGAACTCACACAGATTTTGGTCGCACTCTACTTCGTATGTGACTTGTGGATTGACATATCGTCCTTTAATCTGATGCTATTTATTTTAAACAAAAAAGGTAAGCAAGTTTTGGAATGGTTTATGGAAACCCATCGCAGTGCAAAGTGCTGCAAGCTGCCATCCCGGGCACATGTTTGCTATCAAATCTCACCAAGCAGATGCTTTAGAAATTTGAATGAGTCAATCTGTAAAAAGAATTGAAATGAATTCCCGCACTACTAGCATTATTGATTTTAGAAGGCGTTCGAATTGAGATAGTGGCCACGAATAAATACAGTAGAATATCGCATTAATACGCATCGTGGGAAAACTATGCTCAGCTAAGATACTTTTCGAAATGTGACTCCGATAGCTGGAGAAAGCGATGTGATGCCATCGTTGATAGCTCACGAGCATATAAGCAAAATCGCTTAGCATGTGGAAAGACGGTTAGGGAGTAAAATGTCGCTTCACTGGATAATAATGCTTAACTATGCACAAGTGCAATAATGTTTCGACTTATTTTTTTTAACAAAATTTTAGGTTGGTCGAAGTGACCACCTTTGTTTTTGATTACCTCCTCACACTTTGGATATTTTGATTAAGTTGTTCAAAATAATTTCGTCAAACTCTTCCCATTTGCTTTGTAATAATGTCCAGATCTGTCTTGCACAAGATAGAGATTGACTTTTGACTTTTCAGTCGAGTTCATCCCAAACTAGTTCGATGAGAGAGAAATCTGGTGGTTGTGGTGATTTGTATATGATATCTTGGCATAGTTCAGAGGAGTCCTTCGGGTCATTATCTTGTTGCAAAAGCAAAATTTTGGCATGGTCTCTGCAAAATTTTCGAACACCCCTCCCTTTTCGATGTTCTCTCGATTCTGGTAAAATGGCCAGACCTTCCCTTCCGCCTTAAATTATTAGACCTTCCGCCAACAAAGCCCCTTCCATACTTGACAGTCGGCACAGTACAAATATCTAACGCTTTTTTTTTAACAACGCACAAACACTCGCCTATTAGACCCAAACATTTGGGATTTCGATTGATCTGTCCAAAGCACTTTTTTTCCATTGCTCGTTAACCCAATTTTTGCCTGCTTTATCCCAGTTTTGTCGCCGTTGATCATGTTTGACCATTAATTTCGGTTTTTCGATGACTATACAACCTCTCGTGTCCGGATAGCTGCGTGGTTAGAGTACAAGACTGTCGTACGGAACGTCACGGTTTGAATCTTACAGGTGGCAGTGAGATTTGTATCGAGATTTGACGTAGGATACCAGTCCACTCAGCTGTGAATGAGTACCTGAGTCAAATCAGGGTAATAATCTCGGGCGAGCGCAATGCTGATCACATTGCCTCCAACAGTGTACTGTAGTGTACCGTTACGGTCTTGAATGAAGTGCTCTAACACACTTTAAGGCCCTGATCCAATATGGATTGTTGCGCCAACGATTATTATTATTTCCGAGTTATCACAATCTCTGCAGATGCCCGATTTTACCTAATACTAGCACTAAGTGCCAAGCATTTAGGCTCGGACGATCCTACCTACTTAAAAACTAAAGGGGCGCTGGTGGTGTTGGCCGATGGTAGGTTAATGGGAGAATCCGTCGAGAACTCCCCGCAACATCGAGCAGAATGCAGAATGGTGTACTTCTGCATGGTTTGAACCAGATTGTGTGAAAGTCCCAGGACATCAAGGGAAGCCGTGAGTGATTTAAGTACAATACTTGTAGCTGACAATATTATGGGAACTACAACCGCCCGCTTGAAACGCCAAATTTTTTTGATTTCCCGAGCCATAGCCTCATAGTTCACCTTCTTCTCCACGTATTTCCGTTTAATGTTGCTATTATGGGGGATAGCAACATGTCAACTAACAGTACGTCAGGCTTGTTATATAGAGTATGGCGATCAGTCAGAACTTGTCGGTCCCAATACATGCTATAAGCAGTACTATCAAGTACTGCTTGCGGCTCATATCGGCTCATTAACAAGATTCTGCCAGCCGCGAGCTTTGCTTTTATTTATAGTGCTGCGGAGTCTTCTTTTTGCTGATCTATATTGTGCCTTTATGGCACATGCCTCCTCGTTGGCGTGCAAACGTTGTGCCAAACGGCTTAGCTCATGACACTCCTTCCGTAGGTCAGCAATTTCTGCCGTGCACCAGTACATAGAAGGCTTGTCGCGCCTAGGGCCTCTCCGGGGCATGGAAGCCTCACATGCCGTCGTTATCAGATTAATTACTGAATTTACGACCGTGTCAGCTGCGACAATACCACCCCCCGGAGTGCCCCCCATCGCGGCCCTACCTGCTCCTAGAGGTTCGACGAACTGTCCGATGTTTACCCTCGCGACTTTCCACACGCAGGGGGAACGTTGTGTTGGTGCTCGCCGGCAAGTAGCGTCAAACACTTCGAACGCAATGTACTGATGATCACTTGCCGAGAAGTCTTCTAGGACTCGCCACCCGTCCACCGATGATGCAAAAGTGATGTCAGGAATGCTTCCTTCACAACCTGGGCGCCGAAACATTGGCGTGGATCCGGTGTTTAAAACTACGAGCCCGGTTCTCGCCGCCATTTCCAGAATCCGTTTCCCTCTGGAGTCTGACTGAGGCATGCCCCATTCTAGAGCCTTGGCATTAAAATCACCGCCAACCAGGATTCGTCCCTCCGTGCTCGAAACGGCGTCCTCCAGAGCATCAAGCCGGCACCGAACGTCCGGCATTGTCTCATTCGGCGTCAGATAAACGCTAAAAAACGTTATCCCTAAACACCGGATCCAGACAAACCCGTCCCCCCGGCCTTCGGCAAGAACACGAAGTCGAACGTTGTCCCGAACCCAGATGGCAGCGGTGCCCGATAAGTCGAGATACCATGAGGACGGGTCCTTGTTTCGGTATTGCTCGTTAATCAGCACTAGATCAGCATCTACTTCCGCAGCGAACTGTGCTAGCAACTGGTGAGCGGTTGCACTCCGGTGCATGTTAATTTGCAAAATGCGGATCATGGCGTTCGCACCCTAGCCCTCTTCAATTCTGCCCTGAAGATCGGACACCGTCCCGAGCCCGCAGTGTATGCGACGCTTTCATCAGACGCGCCACGATCCCTGCAGAGAACACAACTCTCGCTTTCCTTGCAAGTCTTCGCTTGATCCACTTGGCCGCATATCCGACATGCAGTCCTCCTGTGCGGACCCTTGCAAGTTACTGACGTGTTTCCATAGTCGAGATACCTGTAGCACTGGGTGGGGACTATCCGCACTCGTACCCTGCATAGTACCCATCCGATTTTGATTCTCCCGCTGTTAAGGAGTTTCCTCGCATATTGCTCGGGGAATTCCACCACGGCGAGTTTTTGGCCTTGAGCATTTGCAGAGGTAATACCTACCCGGGCATTGGTTACCTCTGGACATTCACGCTTTAGCGCCTCCTCTACTTCGACCTTTTCTGTGAGGCAGTCAAGATCCCGTATTTCTAGAGAGCGCATGGGTTCTAGGCTGGAAACAAGAGCCTTCTCCCCCAACAGCCCCTTGAACGCTTCGCAGAACGTGCTCTTGTAGGTCGTCTTTAGGCCCAGTTCGACGAGAACTCCACCACTCCTCGTTTTCCGTATCGAAGACACCTCTGCTCCGCTCTCTTCGGGTTTCATCCTATAGCGGATTTCACTAAGGACTTCCGCAAATGTCTTGCCTTCCGTCGGCTTAATGAGCAGAGCCGACGGTCTAGTGCTTCTTCGCTTCCTCGTTTTTTCCGCTCCTGGTTTTTGGTTGGCAGCCTTCTTGTTTTTGGACAGACGTGTCTCTGGCGACGGAGTCCGTTGTTTCTTTTTCACTTTTTTTCTTCACTTCTTCACTTTTTTTTTTTGGGCCATGGAGTCTACTTCGATAAAGTCTCCTTCAGGCACGTCGTTCTCTTTCCGCTTTTTCCCCAGTTCATTTTGCAGAGGGCTATCTGCGGTCCGTTTGACGCACGCACCATTGTCAGCGGGGAGTGCGACTGTTTCTCCTCTGCAATCGTCTTCCGCTACTCTCCACGTTCGTCTATAAAAGGAAATGCGGTCCAGTATTTCCTCCAGTTCCATCAGCCCGTTTTTGACGCCTTTGCTGACGTTCCTCTGTAGAACCGTTGCCGACCGCATACGTTTCAGCGCTGCTGCGCACTTTCTGATGAGCCTTTCCTCTTCGGCTTTAGCGAGGACGGTCGAATGCACTTCCACTCGATTTGTGTCCAAATCCATCTGCTCAGGACTAGCGATTCTGACTGAGCTTACTTCCAGAACATGGGCACTGCAAGGTATTGGAGTTGCCATCTCCGCACGGTCAGTCGCGTCACCTGATGAGGCTTCCTCTTTATTTGGGCGCCCCGGTGTCACATCGGGTATGTCAGCCCTCGTTGTCTCTTTCGCTGATCGCTGCGGTGAACGACACATTTTTGTGCTCCCCCCAAACGCACTCAGATCTTCCTCCTTGCCTGTTGTTTCGTCGTTTTTTAAGGTTTTGTGTAAACACAAAACCTTATTAAAATCGGTTTACTGTCTGTCTGTCTGTCTGTCTGTCTGTCTGTCCGTCACACGCATTTTTCTCGGAGACCGTTGCAGCGATTGACACCAAATTTGGTGGCAAGCTGGGAACTGTGAACGCTCACGCATACAGTGAATTACATCCTCTTACAACGAATTTAAGGGGGGGTCCCCATACATGCAAAAGGGGGGTGTAAATTTTTTTTCCATCAAATATAGTCATGTGGGGTATCAAATTAAAGGTCTCGATCAGTACTTTTCGAAGCTGGTCTTAGTTTTTACATTTGTTGGAAAGGTGGGGAGTGCGGGTGGTTGAAAGTGACCATTCCTTTACGGGGGCCATTCTCAGAAACTACCCAACCGAAAAATCTGACAAAAATCAGGAGGCTGCCACTATATGGTGCCTCGGCTCCGAAATACCTTCCACACTGATATCTGCATAAATAAAGTTAATAATAGTATATTACTATCATTTTTAGTAACTCGCTGCAGAACCCCCCTTAAATTCATGCTAGGACCACGAAATTTCGCGACAATATAGGGTATAACATAGAACATGATCTTACCAAGTTTTGTGGAAATCGCACTATTACTAACAAAGTTATAATACGTCAAAGTTGTCGCTTCTTCGCAAATTCAAGACTATAAATGTCAATATCATCCGAAAGTGGTTATTCCCACATAATATATGCATATATTACGTGCTACGTACTAAGAAATACACAAAACCTTTCGTACCTGAAGCGTCCAGCTTCCGGTTTCCCGACTTGTTTTTATAAGTTTATGAATATTCTCCATGAAAAAGTAACCAGCGCATCGTGTGCAAGGGAGCGGGCCGCAATAGTCAGGAACGGGTATAGCCTCGGGGACATAGCCGCTATCCCAGTTCCCTGAGACCTGACCTACGCTTAGTTGATCCCGGAATTCACGGACGGATCAGCGCTCGCTCGGGGCAACGCGGTCTACTAACACCGGTTCAATGCACACTTCCCGATCAGGGTCCCGAAGGGGCTGGCTTCTGATACACGTCGCAACTACCACCTTGGCAGAGCTACGCTCACATCACCCCGTCGACGCCGACAGAGAGTTGTCGACGGCTCCGGAGACTCCCAGTGTGTCCCGACCTGTACTGGTCATTCGCGGTTCGCTCTTCACCGTGAAGCTTTCTCGAGGCTACTAAATAGGACGCAGATATGCTGCCAGCTAGGGGGCAGAACTACTTACTCGGGCACCTCGGGGACGTCACACCCCGTATCGTAAGCGACCCGTTAAAAGTCTCTAACGACTCCTGAGGGGTCGGACAAATTCACACTCAAATGTGAAAAGTGAGCCATTACATTTGAAAGGTTTAGTGACTTTCTTATGAATTGTGTAAAAATTAAAATGAGCGTTTTGCGACTGGGAAATCTATGGGAAATTTGAATGACGTTTGCGTGGTGATGCTGGAACTATGTTGCCGTCGATGCTTTATAGATATTTTGTAAACAGGGTTGCCGCATTTGCTTTTTTTCGATTTTTGTGTGAAACAAAACTTTATTAGAACCGAATCGATGTCTGTCTGTCTGTCACCTCCAATTCATCCGGAAACGACTTGATCGATTGTCACGAAAATTGGTAAGCGCATGTGATCTGTTGTTCCCTTTACATGCAGCGAGTGGCGCCATTGTGTGTTAAGCTTAAGGGGGGCGCTCCCCATACATGTGAATGGAGGGTGCAGCATTTTTTTTCATAAAATTTGGGCATGTGAGGTATCAAATTAAAGGGCACAATTAGTACTTTTCGAAACTGGTTCTATATTTGTGGGTGAAATATAGGGGAGTGAGGGCGCAAAATAGAACCCATAAAAAGTGCAACAGGTCTTGTTCTCAGAACCTATTCAACCGAAAAATCTGAACAAAAACGCAGTGGTGCATCTCTACAAAATCTAGGCCTCAAAATACATCCGGTTCCGATATCTGTACAAATAAAGTTAATAATAGTAGTAGAAATTTACCCGGAAACCCTCCTTTTTTTTTTTTTTTTTTTTTTTTTTTTTTGGGAGTAGGGTAGGTGAATGCGTTTACGCACAGAGTGTTGGACTCCCGCAACAGCACGCTGGCGGACTACCAACTAAACACCTCCCCGTCATCAGAGAACTAGCCTGGAACCGTTTGACACATTACTTCGGGCTAGCCCTCCCGCTCTCCCGGCTTTGGGAGCCTTCAAGTCAGGGAATTCCTTTCACCAACGGGAGGGGAGGGGAGGAAGGGAGTTGTTAGTTCAGGGAACCCCTTACCGTCCGATCCCTCTGCCGGTCGAGTTCAATCTTCTTCGTAGTAAGAAGAGCCCGAACATAATGCGCAATACGATTCCAGCTGCCAGCGCTCTTCAGCATCTCTCTGACAATGTTGTCTGGAGAGAGCTCCCCTGTGTCTGCATAAAGCTGCTGGCGAAGGCCGTCCCACCTCTCGCAAGAGAAAAAGGTGTGTTCAGCGTCATCCGCCACTCTATTGCAGAACACACAGTCAGGAGATCGCGCCTTCCCAACCCTGTGCAGGTAAGACTGAAAACCTCCATGCCCACTTAGAAGTTGGGTAAGGAAGTAATCAATCTCACCGTGCTTTCTGTTCAACCACGGGTCTAATTTGTCGATGAGTCGCGCAGTCCACTTGCCCCTTGGCTCATTTTGCCAAGAAAGTTGCCACTCGTTAAGGGTGCGTTGACGTTCTTCACGGGCAACCACTTCTCTTAAGTTTTCGCCCTTACGGCGATAGATAGCTTTGCGCTCCTTGGCAAGGAGGGCAACGGGGATCACTCCCGCAATCACCATCACAGCCGGTTCGGAGACAGTGCGATAAGCAGACGCCACTCGCAAAGCTCCCCGCCTCTGCACTTGAGCGAGGCGTTTACGATGCACCTCCTTGTCAAGGGCATCAGCCCATACCTCCGCACCATAGAGAAGGACGGACTGCGTTGCTCCCATGAGGAGACGTCTCCTAGTTGATATAGGGCCGCCGACATTCGCCATTAGCCGACTCAAGGCCGCGACTCCTGCTGCAGCCCTGTCCGCGGCTGCTTTGATTTGCTCGAAGAAGCTCATCTTCGAGTCGAGCATTAAACCAAGGTATTTAACCGTTGGTTTTGACTCTATAGTCAACTCGCCGATCGATATGGGACGCAAGGTCGGGATTCTTCTTCTGGTCAGGATGACTACTTCGGTTTTTTCCAGCGCAAGGTTGAAACCGTGAGCAGTCATCCATCCGCTTACCCGTCGCATCAATATGCCAAGTCTGCTTTGCGCCTGTTCAACAGTGCGTCCGGCAACAAGTGCCGCAACGTCGTCTGCATAACCGACCAGGCGCGACTCTTCAGGCATATCGAGTCTCAGCAGACTGTCGTAGGAAGCGTTCCAGAGGTCCGGCCCTAGAATGGATCCCTGCGTTACTCCCGACGTGATTTCCATCCTCCTCTGGCCCTCTAGCGTCTCATAGAACAGGGAGCGGTCTTTCAGATAATCCCTCAATATCCGCAAGAGATAGCTTGGCACGTGAAAGGAGTTCTCTAGTGTGCCCAGCATATCTGTCCATCTCACGGAATTGAAGGCATTTCTGACATCAAGCGTTATGAGGAGCACTATCCGTCGAGATCGGCGGCTGTGTGCCCCGGCTCGATTAAACGCATCTACGACCTCCATAACAGCATCCACTGTAGATTTCCCTGTTCTAAACCCGAACTGCCTTGCGGATAAGTCCCCGGCAGCACGGATCGCTTCAGCGAGTCTACCCCTGATGAGCTTCTCGAGCACTTTTCCGGCCGTGTCAAGCATACACAGCGGTCGGTATGCAGACGGGAGCTCCGGATCTCCTTTACCCTTACGGATCAACGCGAGTCTGGCCACTTTCCAGCGAGAAGGAAAAATGCCCTCCTTCAAGCACGCGTTGAACGCTTCGAGCAGCAATTCTGGCCGTTGGCGGAACACCAGTTTGTAAACTTCCGCCGGGATGCCATCAGGACCTGGCGCCTTCCTGTTTTTCATAGTGAGAACCGCTTCTTCGAGTTCTCCCATTGTGAAAAGGGGGCAATCCACGACGCTTTCCGCGCTGTTTACATCAAGCCGTACAGGGTGTCTGGGGAACAATGCCCGCACAATGCGGTCCATCTGGTCGGTGCCCAGTATGCAGGGCTTCCGCAGAGCCCCGATTTTCCGAGTGACAAGCTTATAGCCAAGTCCCCACGGGTCATCATTCACCTCATTAATAAGATTTTGCCAGCCGCGAGCTTTGCTTTTATTTATAGCGCTGCGGAGTCTCCTTTTTGCTGATCTATATTGTGCCTTTATGGCACATGCCTCCTCGTTGGCGTACAGACGTTGTGCCAAACGGCGGAGCTTATGACACTCCTTCCGTAGGTCGGCAATTTCCGCCGTCCACCAGTACATAGAAGGCTTGTTGCGCCTGGGGCCTCTCCGGGGCATGGAAGCCTCACACGCCGTCGTTATCAGATTCATCACTGAATTTACGACGGTGTCAGCTGCGACACCACCACCCCCCGGAGTGCCCCCCAGTGCGGCCCTACCTGCTCCAAGAGCTTCGACGAACCTTCCGATGTTCACCTTCGCGACATTCCACACGCAGGGGGAACGTCGTGTTGGTGCTCGCCGGCAAGTAGCGTCAAACACTTCGAACGCAATGTACTGATGATCACTTGCCGAGAAGTCTTCTAGGACTCGCCACCCGTCCACCGATGATGCCAGAGATTCCAACGCAAAAGTTATGTCGGGAATGCTTCCTTCACAACCTGAGCGCCGAAACGTTGGCGTGGATCCGGTGTTTAAAATTACGAGCCCGGTTCTCGCCGCCATTTCCAGAATCCGTTTCCCTCTGGAGTCTGATTGAGGCATGCCCCATTCAAGAGCCCTGGCATTAAAATCACCGCCAACCAGGATTCGTCCCTCCGTGTTCGAAACGGCGTCCTCCAGAGCATCAAGCCGGCGTTGAAAGTCCGGAATCGACTCATTCGGCGTCAGGTAAACGCTAAAAAACGTTATCCCTAAACACCGGATCCAGGCAAATCCGTCCCCCCGGCCTTCGGCAAGAACACGAAGTCGAACGTCGTCCCGAACCCAGATGGCAGCGGTGCCCGATAAGTCGAGATACCATGAGGACGGGTCCTTGTTTCGGTATTGCTCGCTAATCAGCACTAGATCAGCATTTACTTCCGCAGCGAACTGCGCTAGCAACTGGTGAGCGGTTGCACTCCGGTGCATGTTAATTTGCAAAATGCGGATCATGGCGTTCGCACCCTAGCCCTCTCCAATTCCGCCCTGAAGATCGGACACCGTCCCGAGCCCGCAGTGTGTGCGACGCTTTCGCCAGATGCGCCACGATCCCTGCAGAGAACACAACTCTCGCTTTCCTTGCAAGTCTTCGCTTGATGACCCGCTTGGCCGCATCTCCGGCATGCTGTCCTCCTGTCCGGACCCTTGCAAGCTGCTGATGTGTGTCCATAGTCCAGACACCTGTAGCACTTGGTGGGGACTATCCGCATTCGTACCCTGCATACTACCCATCCGATTTTGATTCTCCCGCTGTTAAGGAGTTTCCTCGCATATTGCTCGGGGACATCCACCACGGCAAGTTTTTGGCCTCGAGCATTTACAGAGGTAATACCTACCCGGGCATTAGTTACCTCTGGACATTCACGCTTTAGCGCCTCCTCTACTTCGACCTTTTCTGTGAGGCAGTCAAGATCCCGTATTTCCAGAGAGCACATGGGTTCTAGGCTGGAAACAAGGGCCTTCTCCCCCAATAGCCCCTTGACCGCTTCGCAGAACGTGCTCTTGTCGGTCGTCTTTGGGCCCAGTTCGACGAGAACTCCACCACTCCTCGTTTTCCGTATCGAAGACACCTCTGCTCCGTTCTCCTCGGGTTTCATCCTGTAGCGGATTTCCCTAAGGACTTCCGCAAATGTCTTGCCTTCCGTCGGCTTAATGAGCAGAGCCGACGATCTAGTCCTTCTTCGTTTCCTCGTTTTTTCCGCTACTGGCTTTGGGTTGGCAGCCTCCTTGTTTTTGGACAGACGTGTCTCTGGCGCCGGAGTCCGTTGTTTCTTTTTATCCTTTTTCGCCTTCTTTTTTTGGGCCTTGGAGACTACTTCGATAAAGTCTCCTTCAGGCACGTCGTCCTCTTTCCGCTTTTTCCCCTGTTCACTTTGCAGAGGGCTATCTGCGGTCCGTTTGACGCAAGCAGCATTCTCAGCGGGGAGTGCGACTGTTTCTGCTCTACAATCGTCTTCCGCTGCTCTCCACGTGCGTCTATAAAAGGAAATGCGGTCCAGTAGTTCCTCCAGTTCCATCAGCCCGTTTTTGACGCCTTTGCTGACGTTTCTCTGAAGGAACGTTGCCGACCGCATACGTTTCACCACTGCTGCGCACTTTCGGATGAGCCTTTCCTCTTCGGCTCTAGCGAGGACGGTCGAGTGCATTTCCACTCGATTTGTGTCCAAATCCATCTGTTCAGGACTAGCGTTTCTCACTGAGCTTACTTCCAGGACAGGGGCGCTGCAAGGTAATGGAGTTGCTATCCCCGCACGGTCAGTCGCACCACTTGATGAGGCTTCCTCTTTATTTGGGCGCCCCGGTGTCTCATCGGGTATATCAGCCCTCGTTGCCTCTTTAACTGGTCGCTGCGGTGAACGACGCATCTTTGTGCTCCGCCCAAACGCACCCAGCTCTTCCTCCTTGTCTGTTGTTTCGTCGTTTTTTTTTTTTAATTTTCAGAATGTTCTCCATGAAAAAGGTACCAGCGCATCGTGTGCAAGGGAGCGGGCCGCAATAGTCAAGAACGGGTATACCCTCGGGGACACAGCCCCTACCCCAGTTCCCTGAGGCCTGACCTACGCTTGGCTGATCCCGGAATTCACGGACGGATCAGCGCTCGCTCGGAGCAACGCGGTCTACTAACACCGGTTCAATGCACACTTCCCGACCAGGGTCCCGAAGGGGCTGGCTCCTGATACACGTCGCAACTACCACCTTGGCAGAGCTACGCTCACATCACCCCGTCGACGCCGACAGAGAGTTGTCGACGGCTCCGGAGACTCCCAGTGTGTCCCGACGTGTACCGGTCATTCGCGGTTCGCTCTTCACCGAGAAGCTTTCTCGAGGCTACTACCTAGGACGCAGGTATGCTGCCAGCTAGGGGGCGGAACTACTTACTCGGGCACCTCGGGGACGTCACACCCCGTATCGTAAGCGACCCGTTTAAAAATCGCTAACGACCCCTGAGGGGAAACCCTCCTTATGTAAGGGATAACATAATGCACAATTTGGCCAAGTTGTAAGTCAAAGTTAACTTGGTGAAACTTTGTCATTTTTTGTGAATTTCGTGCATTCGTCTATTGACGAATGACCACAACGAAGTAAGTTCATATGAATTGGGTCGCAAAGAATTATTTTTTTTTTTGTATTTGTATATGAATATCAATTAATCCAAACAGATATGTGTGTATGTAGGTATATAGTATATGCGTGCTAATGAAGTTTGCGGGTAGTGCCTAATTCATATAGATATATCTGTACATTAAACCAGCCGTATTTACTATACGTACTATATATGTAAATATGTATGCTTTTGTGAACGAAGTAAATCGGAAACATGGGTACGATCAATTTATATACGTGCATATATATGTACATATATATGTACAGTATACAGGGTGAGGATAATATCTATGGCTGTAATATCTACGTATATTTTGTAGTTTGGAAAAGAATGAATGAATGACGTGCATTTAAGTTTCTTACATAAGATGAACATAAAACTTTTATATCCGAAGCGAGCTTCCGGTGTTCCGAATGTTTTATGTTAATTTGATTAGATCGCGGATCGTTTTCAATAGAAGAGGTTATTGTTGCCTCCCCTGATTTTGGACGTAGTAAATTTTGAAAAAAAGGGTTGCCATTTTAGGATTTCTAGCGGACTAAAATTTAGAAATTTTAATTTTTGGTGTTTGAAGACATTTTTTCGCAGTTGGTTTCTAGCATGTAATTTGAGTTCTCCGATGGAAATTTGGAAAGTTTTATTCACATGATACCACAGAAGGTGAAATATTTTTACACTCGACAACCCAATATTTTGCGATTTTACTTTCCCAATGCAATGCTTTTTTCCAAATTTTACGACCGAAAATAATTAAGAGCGGCTATCCTGACCTCTTCCATCGAAAACAACCCACGATCCACAATCATTCCGCAAAATCAAAAGCATTTTAAATCCCAAGGCGGTAATCCTATTCAGAAAATGTGCATAAAAATAACAGTGGCAATACTGTTTTAACATTCTTTTTGAACCACAAGTTGAGGGAAATAACAACCTTACAAAGAAGTCACAGAAAAGAAATCCTACCTACCTATTGTCCCTAATTCCATAATTCCATTTTTAAAAAATCTACATCCTCCAAACCCTTTTTAAAGCTTTGTGTGAAACGAAACCTTATTGTAACCGATTCAATGTCTGTCTGCCCGTCTGTCTCTCTGTCACACCCGATTTATTCGGAAACGGCTGAAGCTATTGTCACAAAATTTGGTGGGAGGCGCCATTATTTGTTGAGTTTAATGGAGGCTCCCCATACAAGCGAAAAAAGGGTGCAAAATGTTTGCACAGAATATGGTCATGTTAAGTATTAAATGAAAGGGCTTGATTTTAGTACCACTGATCTTATTTCTGATATTGGGTGAAACATGGGGGAGTGAAGGTTTAAAATATGTGCCTCGAAAAATGTGACAGGTCGTGTTCTTAGAACCTATCCAACCGGAAAATCTGATCACAATGATGCATCTTTTAAAATCTAGGTATTAAAATACATCCCGTTCCAATATATGCATAAATAGAGTTAATAATAGTATGTTACCATATTTTAGGAATTTTCCCGAAAACCTATCCTATCCTAGAAGTACAAATTTGGCACCAATATTAGTGACAATGTAGGACATAATTCTGGGAATCCAACTATTATTAACGAAGTTATAGAAAGAGAAAGTTTTCCATTTTATGTTAATTTGTTGCATTCTAAGACGTGATGTAACCTTCTCATCATATAAAGCGAATTTATATGAACGACGGTGTCCATGGGGATATTTTCGTTTTCCTTTTTTAAATATTTGATTATTTGTTATTTATACATCAATATCAATTACTGGAGACAGACATGTGTATTTAAGTATGTGCTAATGAAGTTTTCGGGTAGTGCCCAATATGATGGATATAATAATAATAATAATCGTTAACGCAATAATCCATATTGGATCAGGGCCTTAAAGTGTGTTAGAGCACGTCATTCAAGACCGTAACGGTACACTGCAGTACACTGTAGGAGGTAATGTGGTCAGCATTGCGTTCGCCCGGGATTATTATCCTGATTTGACTCCGGTACTAATTCAAAGCTGAGTCGACTGGTATACGACGTTAAATCACGATGCAAATCTCACTGCCACCAGTAAGATTCGAATCGCGATCTTCCGTAGGCGCCGTTTTTCCGGTATTCCGGCTTGTTGTTATTAAAATCGGTTTCCTGTCTGTTTGTCCGCCACACGCATTTTTCTCGAAGACGGTTGTAGCGATTGACACCAAATTTGGTAGAAAGGTGGGAACTGTGGACGCTCACGCATGTAGTGAGTTACATCCTTTTATGCCGTACATGCAAAAGGGGGAAAGGAAACCCCCCTTAAGTTCACCCTAGAATCACGAATTTTGCAACAATGTAGGCTTCAGCGTATAGCATGATTCTGCCAAATTTGGTGAAAATCGCACTATTAGTAACAAAGTACTAGGTCAAAGCTTCTGTGCAAATTCAAGACTATGAATGTCAATATCACTTGAAAGTGGATATTTTCACATAATATATGCATATATTACGTGCTACATACTAATGGGACAAATGCACATTAAAATCTCTTTATAAAAGAAATACACAAAACCTTTCATATCTGAAGCGTCTAGCTTCCGGTTTCCCAACTTGTTTTTTATCTGTTAAGGTTCTTCACATTTCCTAATAATTTTGAACTCTTAATGTGAAGCATATGAAGTTGACTATTATCAATATAGTGCCTTCCAGATCAAATTATTTGTGTAAATGGACTTTTAAAGAATAGAGAGCAATTGGTCGTCACTTAGGGAAACACGCAACTTTTAGCTTGCGGTTTCTCGAGTTGTTTTTTTATCATTTGAACAAAAATTCACTTGATCGATGAACAAGCTTGTCATACAGACGTTCCTGTGGTAAACATTGTAACTATATATTCTTAATTACAAAATTTTTCAATGGTAAGAAAAATCGAAGCAATTTACATTCTTCATTTTCTATCTCAATCTTGCTTTTGAGGGAGTAAAGCCTATTCTAGAGTCTCTGTAGTTTTCTCTCGATGACCTAAATTTTTACTTCTAATATTTGCAATTATTATACGTATTTACTCGCAAAGTTCACATTCCCGGTACATTATACTTCTCGTCGGTCATCAAAAACTTATGCGCGCCATGTTCACATTGACTTTTGTAAAATTTCTGAAATCTGCCTTTAAAATCTTCATCGAGCTTCAGTCACAGATTTTATGCTTAACCTTCAATTACTTTTTGCCAAGGAAACCCGCTTCAAAATCGTTTGTTAGGTTATTACTTACCGGCTGACAGCGCATGAATATTTATCTCATGTGACATCACGTTCCCGGGCAGATGAAAACGTTTTTGTGAATTTGCATCAATTTCATAAATCATTTCTTGTCATTCGAAATTCTAATTCCAAAAACTGAAGGAGCTCCAAATATCGAGTCATATTAGTAAATAAATATCATATTAAGTAAGAGATCTCTAACCTTAGTTTCTTGTTGGTAAATAAATTGACAAATTTATAAAAATGCCAACGGGGAAATCAAGAGAGTGGTTGCTCCTAGCCGAGCGGTCAATTACAAACATCTCTATGAAGTTAAAGAGACAATCAAACACAGATTCAACACAGCGGAGCTCTGGAAAGCGAAGAGCTGGGACACTATACTCTTGCTCAGTGAGTCCTTTAATCGTATCAATAGGAGAGTAGAAGAAAATGAAAAAAGAAAAACAGTCCAGTAAAATGTTATCGTTCGATTCTATTATTATCGCATGTCATGAAGATTATTGAATGGAAATTTTTGAATAAGCGATTGTTCATTCTCGATATCAGTGAGTGATGCCATTTTGTGTTGAGTGTGAAGGAGGGCTCCCTATACATGCGAAAGGAGTGTGTACATTTTTTTTTTCACAGAGTATGGTCATGTGCGATATCAATTGAAGGGGCTCGCTTAGTACTTTCTGAAACTGACCTTATTTTTGATATTAGATGAAACATGGGGGAGTGAAGGTTCAAAATGTGTTCTCCAAAAAGTGAAATAGGTCTCGTTCTCAGAACCTACCCAACCGAAAAATCTGATCTGATCTATTTATCAATTTGAGTCTAGACCTTGAATCGTGTTAGAGCATTTTGTTTCATGGCCGTAACTGTAATTAGTAGATTCGAGATTATTATTCTACTCATTCACAGCTGAGTGGACTGCTATCCGACATCCAGTCCCGATATAAATTCCTCTGCCACAAGTAAGGTTTAAATCATTATCGTCTTGCGATAGCCTAGTGTTCTAACGACTAAACCACTCGTGTACACGGATCTAACTTCCAATACTTTACCAATTACTGTCGTTCAATCCCGAGCTTCTTCTGGCTTCGGTTAGTATGTAAATGGGGGACGAGATTAAAATGATAATTGTAAAATATATTCATAATATAGGAAATGATGCTTTCAAAGTCTTGGAGAAACTCTGCAACTAAAAGATCACCGACTTTTCATCGGCTTGGGGGATCAAAAGTGGAAAATGGGTTGGCAACACAACCATACTAACTATATTGAATAGGGAAATTTTGAGGCATTCCCGTTGGATTATTGCAGCGTTTCACTCAAAAGAAAAGAATTACATGCCTAAATTTTCCTATTTACAGTCACTGGCCAAACAATTACAAACACTTGAAAAATTTGATAAAGTTTTGATTGAAATATATTTTTCAGTAGGAAAGTAGCAGTAGATATCTGTTTCTAAGGTTTAACAATTTATAATAATAATAGCCGTAGTCGGTCCCAAGTCCGGTTGTGAAAGGAGGAGGGATGGATAGCTTCAGTCTAAATGGCTATACGCCACCGCGTTTCAAGGGGTAGGTGAGGAAAGTGCAGGAACTTTGCAGTCTTGCAGATTACTCACTGAGGAAGATATCACCATACCTGGAAGTTAGGTATAAAATGCAAACCGAAAAATGAGAAGAAGGAGGAATTTGAGGTCGGAAATGGATGACCGACGGGAGTCGTCTGACTTGGTGAATTTTGCGGATGTTACCGAAGAGGAAGTTCGACGAGCCATAAACAGCTCGAAAAACTGGGGGCCCAGGTCTGGTTCGGGTGCCGAACTTCTGGTAAAAAAAGTTCACATAGCGTAAATCAAGTCATTGGTGGGCCAGGAGCAATTTCCACCCTTCCTCATTGCGGTGCAGGACCCCGCAGATACAAGGCCGATTACTTACTTACCAACCCTCTACAAATTCATAACGTCCATTATTAGCGCAATGCGCACCTCGAGACCAACAACATTCTGTCCGAGGAGCAGAAGGGTAATTGTAGGACAGGTACGTCTGAGGGTGCTAATACCTCAGAACCCATCCAGGGGGTTTCGTTGAGTCTGCGAATTTCTGTGACGTGAACTGAAATCGCATCTCTCGGGGAAGAATAAAATAAGCGTATTGAATATATTCGCTATCCCTTCACTGGCTTATGCATTTGGAATATTGCGGTGGACGAAGACCAACGTCCAGTCGCGGATACGGACAACTATCTCCAAATTCGGAATGCATCATCCAAACTCTACCGTGGAGCGGATGAACCGGATAGCAGATGCATCGGAGATAGAGTTGTGTTTGACGTGGCGGCACTAGATCATTTCCAAGTCGATTCGCTGCACCCTTATTTTTACAGCAAAGAGCAGGCGAGTTCCTTGCATGCTGCTGTCTGTAAAGCAGACTGTGGATTGGCTCCACTTAATTTGAGGGATCGAGCTTTCAATTCTCTGAGTGGAGTGAAGTCGGATCAAGAGCGGATCGATGAATGGAAGTCGAAGGCAATGCACGGTAAACATGTCAATTGTCTTTGGCATTTGTCGAGCAGATTGCTGTGTGCTGGGGAGCTCTTTGCTGAAACGGAGGGATTCATGTGTGCCATTCAGGCCGGCGTGGTCGCCACCCGAGCTTATAAAAAGCTCATCATGAAAGAACGGGTTGAGAACGTTGGACCATCTCATTTCTGGCTTTACTGTTATGGCACCGGTGCAATACATCACCAGGAATAATACTGTATGTAAGGTTATCCATCAAAACCTTGCATACAAGTATGGGCTGATCACGAGAACATGTCCAGTTTACCGATATGAGCCGCAAGCTGTACTTGATAGTTCTTCTGCTTACAGCATGTATTGGGACCGGCAAGTTCTGACTGGTCGCCATATTCAACACAACAAGCCCAACGTACTGTTAGTTGACAAGACGTTTCGCTCCGCGTATATTATTGATATTGCTATCCTCCATAATAACAACTTTGAAGGGAAATACGTGTAGAAGAAGGTGAACTATGGGCAACTGGCTCGGGAAATCAAAGAAATTTGGCGTCTTGAGCAGGTGGTTGTAGTTCCCATAATATTGCCAGTTACCGGTATTGCTCCTGAATTCCTCACGGCTTCCATTGATGTCCTGGCACTCTCACACAGTCTGGTTGAAACCATACAGAAATATACCATTCTTCATACGTTCTCGACCCACTGGCGACTACCACCAGCGCCCCTTTACAATTTAAGTACGTAGGATCGTCTGAGCCTAAATGCTTGGCACTTAGTGCTAGTATTAGCTATAATCCGAGATTATGACAACTCGGATATAATAATAATCGTTGGTGCGACAATCCAATTGGATTAGGGTCTTGAAGTTTGTTGGAGCACTTCATTCAAACCCGTGACGGTACACTGTACAGTACACTTTATTAGGCAATGTGGTCAGCATTGCGCTCGTTCGAGATTAATATCCTGATTTGACTCAGGTACTCATTCACAGCTGAGTCGACTGGTGTCCGATGTCCAGTCACGACAACAAATCCCTCTACCACCAGTGAGATTTGAACCGGGAGTCCAGCGCTCAACACAGAATTTGACGATAAGTGTTTTGTTCTCTGCAAACCAGCTTTTACTTCATTGCACACATTTTTGGTTGGTTTCAAAGCAGGCAATTCCCTGGCTATGGTTGTAAAGGGCTTTTTTCCCCTATCATCTACGAATACTCCTTAGCGAAGGCAAGCTCGCTTTCTTCATTTTCCCAATTAAGCGTGATATTTTCTACCGGCCACCTGATTGAAAGTCGACATCCTTCAATCTCCTTGGCAAACTTTGACCTGAAATTCCCAAGCTAGCCGCATCGACCGCTTTATTGAAGTTCCTCAAAGGTGTCCTGCGGTTCGCAGCAGCAATTGACATAATTTTCCATTGTGCCCTGTGTGGTGAGGGAGAAACTATAGCTCCTGACCACTCACTCAGGCCGTGGCGGCCCATTGTACTCGTCAACCACATCTAACGGAATATCCCGGATTCGTTAACATATCAAAGGATTGACCAGGTACCCAGAGAAGTTCTACCGTATTGAATCTAGAGATAGAGTTCAAACGGTTTCTGCATTCTTGAACGATTTTCGAATTGAAGGACTTCTCAACGCCCTCAATGCAGCCTGGCTATCACTGCAGATTATAATCATCCAGTTTGCCGCCCTTTGAATCACATATACTTCGGCTTAAAAAACCGTTGTATATTCAGAGTGAAATTATGCGGTGTTTCCAACGATTAATTAATTGAAATAGTAAAAACTTGTTGTTTCTTTTTCGTTGGTGTGGGTATTTATTCTTGCAAATACCGATATTTCGGGAACCACTTGTTCCCTTCATCAGTGCAAACAAGTTCAACAAGTTGTATATTGCCCCAAAGGAAGAGCCCACTTCTCATTTTTGTTCGAGAGGTAGACTCCGGCTTCAGAGCCCTTTTCTGTTTTTGAGACACCGGTGTTCTTCTGAGATTTCCCGCTTCTCTCTACGTTTCAGGTTAACTTCATATCTTCTACCGAACATATGTATAGGGACCCGAGAATCGGAAGGGATTGTAAGAACTGGATTCAGTACTCGCAATAACTCCTGTAATGCTCCGTGCACCATGTTCGTTGTTTCCCCGTAGATCTAATCGAATTAGTCTAAGAGCTGCTCTCATTGCAGTGCTTTGAATAAATATACCCATGCAAAAGGCGGTTATCCTTGTAATCTGTGCTATAATCCAAAGAGTCCAGTAACAATATTACCTAGTGGGCTTCAGTCTTGATTCGTACTGTCTTCCATTTGAGATCTATGTCTTTGTAGTATAGAACCACCGCGTCATTGCTTGAAGTGTTTGCGACAAATGGGATGTAGCAAAACATTTTCGCGTGGTCGCACATACTTTGGGTTGAAACGCATCATCGATTTGATCCTGGCCATTGGATGCTGCCTGCAGCCCATCCTTAAGTTGGTCGCCATTATACACTTTCCAGGCTGGACCATTCTTATCCATACGAATTAAGTGGCTCGGCCACCGCAGCCTGTTGAGCCGGACTTTATCCACGACCAGACGGTCGTGGTATCGCTCATAGATTTCGTCGTTATGTAGGCTACGGAATCGTTCGCAGTTTTTTTCCTAAGAATCCTGGCCTCCGAGGAATAGATAAGGACTAGCAAAATCATAATCTTGTACAGTAAGAGCTTTGACCCTATGGTGAGACGTTTCGAGCAAAACAGTTTTTATAAGCTGAAATAGGCTCTGTTGGGTGCCAACAACCGTGCGCGGATTTCATCGTCATAGCTGTTATCGGTTGTGATTTTCGACCCTAGATAGGAGAAATTTTCAACGGTCTCAAAGATGTAGTTTCTTATCTTCATTGTTTTCGTTTGACCATTGCGATTCAATGTTGTTCATTCTTTCGGTTTTGGCGCTAACGTTGCCACCATGTACTTCGTCTTACCTTCATTGATGTGCAGCTCAAGATCTCGCGCCGCCTGCTCGATCTGGGTGAAGGTAGACTGTACTTCTGGGGTTGTTCTTCTCATGATGTCAATATCGTCAGCGTGGGCCAATAGTTGGATGGACTTGAAAAGGATGGTGCCTCTCGTATTTACATCGGCATCGCGAATCACTTTCTCCAGGGCCGCGTTAAATAGGAAGCATGATTGGGCATCTGCTTGTCGTAGACCGTTGTTCATGTTGAATGATCTCGAGAGTGCTTCTGCTGCTTTTATCTGGCCTCGCACATTGGTCAGGGTCATCCTAGTCAGCCTTATCAATTTCGTCGGGATACCGAATTCTCTCCTGGCCTACCCTATGTTATCATAGGCGGCTTTAAAGTCGATGAAAGATGGTGCAACTGATGGCCATATTCCAACAGTTTTTCCATAACATGCCGCAGAGAGAAAATCTGATCTGGTGCTGATTTGCCTGGAGTGAAGCCTCTTTGATAAGGGCCAATGATGTTCTGGGCGTATGGGGCTAGCTGGCCTAGCAAGATAGCTGAGAATATCCTATAGATGGTACTCAGCAACGTGATACTTCTATAATTGCTGCACTGTGTGATATCCCGCTTTGTATGTATGAGACAGATAATGCCTCGTTGCCAGTCGTTAGGCATTGATTCCCTGTCCCGTACTTTGGGCATCAGTTGATGATCCACTTGGTGTAATTTGTCGCCTCCATATTTAACCAATTCGGCTGTAATTCCATCGGTTCCTGGCGACTTATGGTTTTTAAGCCGATGAATTGCACGGATTGTTTCTTCTATACTTGGTTGTGGCAGCATTTATCCGTCGTCTTCAGTTGGCGGAACCTCCAACTCGCCGATATTTTGGTTGTTGAGCAGTTCGTCAAAATACTCAACCCATCGCTCGAATATGCCCATTCTGTCGGAAATCAAATTTCCCTGTTTCGGTTGTTTGGCAGGATGAGCATCAAGGTGTATAGGGCTTCATCCTGCTGACTTGTTGGTAAAACTTCCGCACCTGATGCGGTTGCTCCCTGTACTTTTCTAGTTCACAGACGTATTGGTTCTCCCAGGCTTCCTTTTTCTTCATATAGGGATCTTTAGTACTTTCAACTATCCACGCTAATTACCACGTCAGGGCTAAGTGCGTTACAGCTGGTAGGAATTGCTTTGAGGGGGACAATATCAATTTTGATGAATAATTTTCTATTTTAGATTCTCTGTATTTCTGTATTCTGTAATTCCTTGAATTGTATCAAAGTAGTATAAACCTAATCTGTAATTTGAAATGACCATTATAAACTTAGTCACAAGGCTCTCAACCAGTTTGTTTAAGAGAGGCTAGAAAAACATAATCTACATAGAAGAGCGTGTATGATACTAGGTGTTGAGCATGACAACGCAGCGCAGAGTGGCAATAAAACGCCTCCTTGCTGATCATCAAAGGAGGTATTTGTTTCCTTCCTTCCATTAAGAAGCAAATGCGCCTGTCAAAGAGGCTTTCCAATTGGATGGCAGTAAAACATTTGGCCTGGCACAATTTTTCCATTTTCTCTCGGCTATCAAAGCAACAGATAGAGTTTTGTCAATGAATTCAAAACATAATCATTTATTTTTGTGTGAATGGCATTATTTTATTATGGCAGAACCTGATACTGCGCAGTCGAAGGATATTTGCCGGATATTCATCATTTAATTTAAAAAAATTAAAATTAAGTTGATAAAGTATTAATGACTTACCGTAGAATATGTTATTTATTGCAGGCTTTATTGAGTGTCGATGAAAAACGGAACCTAAAACGACAAGCGCAGCAACTTGCAGACACTGCGAATCCAACCTCGCCCACCAATAAAAAACGAACTATAAGCGGCAGTGGTGGTAGCGAAAATGCTCAACAATCGCACTTCCAATTACATACAAACACAAAAATTCAACAACTATACCACAACCATAGTAAAACCCAGTCACGTCACAAGAAATCCAATATAGCAAAGCGTGGAATGAGTGGTAATATGAAAGTCATGGCAAAAAGTTCTGCAGCATTAAACACGAATCAGGCAAAAGTGCAAGGTATTCCGAAAACACAGAAGTTATCTGATTCACTAGGTGTGCCTCTTAACAAGAATAATTTACCTACACCGAGAAATCTTCACACATATGCCAGCATGCCTCAGCAAAGTGTGCAGTATGAAAATTACTTGGGAAATGAGAAGTCAGGAAAACTTATAGTTGAACCGCCGGAAGGCGCTACAAACAATTGGCCACAAATTGCTACTTCGAAAAAAGATATTACTAACAATCTGTCAAAACTGAATATGATGTCCAATTCACAGTTGCATTCAAGCCCCAGTTCGATTGTTGGCGATGGAGGACGGATTGAAGCGTCCATTCCAACGAATATTTTTAATTCGGAAGGACGTCCTCTGCTGAATAACGTAATGATTGCCAATCCAACATCCTGGGTCCCGAAAACACAAGCAGCCTCGACACCTATTGGACATCGTCCGGGGAAAACATCGAATCCAAACTCATGTTCGTCGAAAATCACTACTAATACCAAGCAGTTACAACAAACTCAGCACCAACCTAGTCCGAACAGTAGTGCAATACCTTTGCCCGGTGGGTACATAAACATAAATCAGAAGGCGGTGAAGCCGGAAAATGCTACAGTTGTGAATTTGAACGAAAGGAAGGAAATTGAAATGACAAATGCGAGTGTAGTTGCCACAACAGCGTTTACTCGCCAAGATTCAATTTCTGATGTTGATGGAAGTGCCAATAAGCCGACAATTATCGGCTCTGGTAATTTTGACTTGAAGACTAACTCGGAAAGTACTCCGTCGAATTTGAGCGGATCTTTGACTTGCGGAACGAAACCAAAAATTCAAATTCATAGCAATCAAACAATTAGTCCAGGGTATGGAAGTATTAAATTTACCACAGGCATGCAATTGAAAGGAATTACAGGTCGCAAAGCGGTACAAATCGTTTCATCGCCCAGTGGCAAAGTTTTCATCCAACCGGCGGACAGTTCAAAATCTCAATCAGGTGAATATCATTCCAAGAATTTATAATTTTGTCAAATTTCAAGTTGTTATACTCGTAGTATTCAAGCTAGGGACACTCCTTTGATAAATGTGTTGTTTTGGTTTTAGGTATAACACCAGGGTCGAGTAATTTAACCACAACACAAAACCGGTATGCTTTGCAGAAAGTGCAAATTGTACCCTCATCGAGCACAGCTCCTATGAAACCAATTAGTCTGAATAAATCTGATATGATTTTGATGCCAGGTAGTGTTCTGTCGCCGACCACGAATTCTGGTAATATCGTAGTGCGTAATATTCCAATGATGAAGCAGAGCAAACGACTTCCCACGGCCATCATAAATAAACCTATATTAAATGAGCTGAGCAGCACTAGCAGTAGTTTCGTTAAAAATCAAAATGTAATTGTGATTGGTGCTATACCAACTGAGAAAAACATAAAGGATGCAAGCAATAAAAATCTGTTGGAAGCTAACATGATCACAGAAGACACGCCGGTCGACATACTGACAACACCCGTATCAAACATTGAAAACACTATTCAGATGACAACGCCTACTTTAAGTAAAGAAACATCCGCGAAATATGAAATTAAGTCACCGATCACTGTGTTACAAACCGTTACTAGCCCTAATGAAGACATTAACAAAAGAGTGTTGGCGAAGGAGGACCAGGCAGGTTACTTGGCAGAGAACCATAAACCACAGCAACAATCGATATCAAATGCAGAGATAATGACCACAATCAGAGACAACGTTGAAGTGATGGACTCTGAAAATAATTATATTGTCAGCTCAACTGACTGGGAAGTTGAGCTGGATCAGCAAGCGGCAAATAAGAATCGGAGAAATCAAACGGCTGCTGCACGCGAAGTACGTCTGCAGCAAATACAGAGCGACGATGTTTCCAGTGCACTGGTAACGGCGGAAGACGAAGAAAGTAAAGATGGAAACGAAGCATCACAGCAGATCATTGATAACTTTCACGATGTCATTGAAGAAGACACTATTTACGAGGAGAGCATAATCAACGAAACAACCGAGGGAGAGGACGATGTGGACTTCGATGTTTCATATGGTTAGATATTTTGTTTCCGATTTTTTTTGCAATAAGGATTATCGCGAATTTTCGCATAGGATCGGCGCAAGAAGAGATTGAAGATAATGTTGCAATAGAATACGTGGAAGACGGCGGAACATCGTCAGATATTTTGATAGAAGAATATGGCGAAGCTGGAAAATTTGATACCGAAGAAAATAATAGAAGTCACGTAAAAACGTTGCCAGTATCGCAAGCACAAACCATAATATACTCAACCAACAACTCAGGTAAAAAGGATTGCATATTGCGAATAGAGGAAAAATTAGTTTGAGTGTTGTGTACTTACAGATAGCAATTCTAGAGGTAAAGTCTTTCAGTCTTCAGAATCGTCATCATCCGTGATATATGAGATTGACGACGGTTTCAATCAGGTGAGTTGGATGAAATGGTTTTGTGTTGCAATTGGCCGAAAAGAGTGTACATTTTTTAAATTTCGTAGTAACGACATTTGTTGAAGCTAATATTTTTTTATTTGTTCACGAATTTTTAATATTATTTTGATATGAACTTGTTGATCATTTGTATTATTTCTGAAAGTGCTGGTGAACTAACAGGGCTGTCATTGATAAGGTTCACGATAAACCTTGCGAAATGGATGGCAGACAGTACATCGCAGCAACACGAGTGTCTACTAGCCTTTGTAAAAATACGTACCTTCCTATTAATGCAGTTGCGAAGAGAGAGATGATTTGTCAATCTGAACATCGTGGTTTTGATATTATTTGCATTCTGTTTGACTTTTCTTGCTTCATTTTCCAAATTCAGAGCCATTTTGGTTCAGGCTCGTGACTCATTGAAGCGACAATCTGAATCTGCATAGTTGAGGTGTTTGAGGAAACGTGTAATTCATTGAAGTCGTCTTTTCTTTGGCCATGCCTGGGGAATTTCCCTTGAACACATTTCGAACTACGATATGTAAGTGAGCGCAATGCTGACCACATTGCCTCCTAGTGTACCGTTACGGTCTTGAATGAAGTGCTCTAGCACACTTCAAGGCCCTGATCCAGCATGGATTGTTGCGCCAACGATTATTTATTATGTATATAAGTGTGATCTTGTGATGTCTCTAGCGATTCAATTATTTGAAACAATTAAGACTTGCTTTTGTTTTTCGGTAGTATCTTGTAGCACTGGTTTCCGAAATATCGGTATTTGCAAGGTTAATAAATATTACTAGCGAAAAGCAAAAGCAAGTCTTAATTATTTTAAATATGATATATATATATATATGTTTATATATTTTTTTCTTGCCGCGTAATTGCATGCAAGTCGTTCCGTTGAGTACCTGTTGAAACTTTGGTGGTTAGGGTTGGATTTGAAAGTTTTGTAACTGTTGCGTTGAACAAAGATTTAAGCTTGAGGTAAAAACCTACCTCATTGATTCGAAATTTGAATTTGATAATTCCCACTTGAATGTGATTCTTTGAATATTTGATTCTGGGCTGATTGCAGAGTTAATCTGGGCGTCACGGTTTGCTGTAATACGCTCCAGCTCCCCAGGGCTTAACGAGGCACTTGCACACATCTGCTGTTCTGCGCTAGTATTCCTGGGTCGACCCACTTGTCGACTCAACTGCATAGTGTAGCCAGCAATGGAGCTGTCACTCTTCCTTAATGTGTGACCACTGTCACTTCCGCTTCCTGAACACATTTGGCTCGGTGATAGAGTATACGCTGGCTAAGTCGTTGCTGTTTGCAGCAGTTTCTGCTTCTCTCACTAGCGCAATAGTGGACTTCTTTTTGTGTACAACGAGGAACTCGGTACTTTTTCGCTGTAACGTTCGAAATCAAAAACAAAACTCTCAGCTTCTTACGCTCATCCGCGTCCATGTTTCCGCAGTCAAACCGCTAATTTCGTTCACAACAGAGACAAAGGCACTTTTGATTGCAGCCCAGTATAAATATTCTGGGGCGGGTTTGTTTCTTTCGCTTGCGCAGCGAGAAAGTATTCTCACAAACGAGAATCGGAAAGAAATGCTGTGAAAGGTAAAAGCTTTAACTGTTTCAAAAAAAAAGCCTGAAATTTGAACTCCAGGTGGGATTTGGCAATACGATTGTATGTAGTGCTTCCTCTTCTGGTTCTGTATAAATCTTTCTGTTGGTTCTTCATTAAAGCCTTCTTCTTAATGAGCGCCGGGAGGACTGTCTTATGCTTCTTCGCAGATACCGACATCATAATAATTTCATGGAACTTTCTTTGGATGGAGCCATGCGCAATCGTTGCCGCATTTTAGACTCATTTCTTTGCTATCATTCCAGAACATCAGAATGAAGAAGGGACCTTGTCTTTATATGTTCGGACAAGACGAAGGCATTACTACCAGTATCGAAGAAGACTTTACAGCAAGCAATGCCCAGTATCTTTTGAAAGTGACCACTGTTGATTGCTTTCAGCTTACTTTTTTACAAAACGAGCAGCGAGGAATTGGACTCTTCGATTCAGCTTTTTCTGAGAGAGGGGAATGCAGATCCCTACTGCCTTTGTTGGGCATTTTTCGTCGAAAATATTAACCACATTAAAATATCGCATCAGATATCACCCTAGGTGTTGACTCATATTCTTGGTAATTTTGTGAAGAATCATATCTTCAAATTTCATATTACAGTTTATTACCTTTTGGGTTAAAATTCCCGCACATGTAAAAAACGTAATTTTGAGAAAAACGCGGTTAACAAGCTGCCTTCGGCTATGAAAATATTTATCACTCTTAATTACGAACCAAATATAGTTAAACAAATACAAATGCACTCTTGCAAGGGACGTCAATATTTATAAATGTGCAATTTACATAAAGAACATAAAAGACCTCTTGGGCGCTCGACCCTGAGCCTGTACGCGATTATCGCTCGGTTCCATACCCATAAAGTATAAAGTAACACAAATTTCACTTTGAAATTTCTGCAGCGTATTTTAGAATATTGAAGTTAAAGTAAATGAAAATATTGAAAATTTCTCCTATCTATGGTCAAAAATCACAACCGATAACAGCTATGACGATGAAATCCGTCCACGGTTGAGCCTATTTCAGCTTACAAAAACTGTTTTGCTCGAAACGTCTCAGTATAGGATCACAGCTCTTACTGTACAAGACCATGATCTTGCTAGTCCTTATCTATTCCTCGAAAACCAGGGTTCTTAGGAAAAAAATTGCGAACTATTGGCCACGTTCAAGAGAAGAACCTTCTGGAGAATTTTCCCGTAGCCTACATAACGACGAAATCTATGAGCGATACCACCACCGTCTGGTCGTGGATAAAATCCGGCTCAGTAGGTTGCCGTGGGCGGGTCACTTAATACGTATGGATGACGATGGTGCAGCCCGGAAAGTGTATAATGGCAACATCTATGGTAGAAAAAGAAGAAGAGGCACACCCTGCCTGAGATGGAGCGATGGCGTAGGTGAGGACGGCGAACAGATTTTAGGGATATCGAATTGGTGAACCTTGGCGCAAAACTGGGGTGTCTGGAGTTCCTTATTAAGGCAGGCCTAGACCAGATACTGGTTGTTGCGTCGTTGATAATGATTCTAGAATAGCTGAGCTAACAATCTATGCAATAAAAAAAGTATATTCTGAAAATCTAAAGTTGTTTTGTCCCTTTGAGGGGAACTAAAATTTAGAGACATTCTGAACTTAACCACTTACGGATGGATGTCAGCGATTGACCGCTCATTCATCGAGTGTGACTATGTGACTAACTTCAATACCGTGCGAAATCGCGGGAAGGTTAGTGTGCGCGGTGATCAAAGTTAATTAGTTATTGCGTTAGTTGGGGAAGCAGAATGTGCCGCAAATAGCAATGCTTTCAGAATCGTATACCGTATTACGAACGGATTGGCATGTGGTCGTAAATTTTTCGAAGATCCTGTCAGAGACCTTAAACATCGACCCCCCATTCACGTTGATAAGCAGTTGAAGAGTTGGAGGGATTTTTTCACTACGGTTTCAATCGTATGACATCCGGCGAAGTCCCCCCTCTTGTGGATAAAATGGCTTGTCCCGTTAATATTTCAGATGCGAACTGCTCCGCCAAATAGAAAAGAAATCAACTCGATCATCAATGCGAATTAAACTTATCAAACATGTTTATCTGCTTTAACATATACATATGTTATTTGAAAAGTTCGAAAAAATTTGTTTTCGGTTAATTTATCTCATAATATTTGGTTGGAATGGAAAATCCCAGAACACCGCGTGAAAGCTACCGCTCGCAATACTTCTGTGAAACGGAAAAATCGAGTACAGTTTTCATTATTACGTTTTTTCCCTTCTGGAAGAACTAAGAAAACAAAAAATCCAAAACGCTAAAATTAAAAGCTGTAACTCATTCCAAAGGGTTCAGTTTTTTTCCCAATTACGCCTACCAATTGAGAGAAATCATAAAAATGAAAAGTCTACAAAAACGAAACGGTATCCGGTCTAGGCCTGCCTTAATAAGGAACTGCAGACAACCCGGCTTTGCACCAAGGCCTACCAATTCGATATCCCTAAAAGTTGTTTGACGTGCTGGCCTACGCCATCGCTCCATCTCAGACAGGGTCTGCCTCATCTCCTTTTTCTACCATAGATATTATCCTTATAGACTTTTCGGGCCGGAATCCGATAGAAAATCTTTTCTTTCTTTCTTTCTTTTTTCTTCAGCCTTTATCCCGTTTACAAGCCGAGTCGGCCGTCGTGATCGGTTTCAACATTTGGCTCTATCAAATGCCTGATTTGGATGCAATCTCGAGGCTTTTAAATCCCCATCCAGCGTATCAAGCCACCGTTGTTTCGGCCGGCTTTATGGTCGTTTACCATCGACTTCGATGTTCAGACCAATATTGGCAAGTGAGTACTCGTTTGCGCGAATTGCGTGACGATACCATCGAAGACGCCTTTCTCGGAATTTTTCCACGAACGGTACAACCCCATTGTCTTGTACAGTAAGAGCTTTGACCCTATGGTAAGACGTTTCGCGCGAAACAGTTTTTGTAAGCTGAAATAGTTTCTGTTGGCAGCCAACAACCGTGCGTTGATTTCATCGTCATAGCTGTTATCGGTTGTGATTCTCGACGAGAAGTTATCAACGGTTTTAAAGTTACTGTTCAGGTGGGTGCTTTTATCCACCGATAAGCCGAAGAAAAAAAGGGGTTGAGACTAGGTTCTTGTATATAGACTCTGGTTCTTATATTGTATTTCTTCATGCCTGGTTGATGTTCGAATGGTTTAACCTTTGTGGATTCCGTTGAAGTTGCCGGTAATATGAGAAGGGTTAAAGCGAGAGAAAATAAGGATGATGCCCCTGCGGATTTTATTCTTCTTTCGCGCGCTTCAATGCTGAGTTTCGAAGTTTGAAGTTACATCTGCCATTTGATTTGTGGAAAAGCTAGTTCGAGGCTCAATAATACCTGTTTCTTGCTGATACCCGATTCCTGTTTGGAGAGTCGGGATTCGGTACTGTCTTGTTCAAAGGAAAGGTCTTCTGATGCAGTCACGGGTAAGTGGGCCAACTTGTGTATTGCTCGGCGGAGTAGTCCACAAGCGGTTTTGTCTTCGGCTACGGATTAAACCATCTTCGCTCCAAAATACTTGTGCCATTCGCCACATTGACCATTTGCGTGGTGGATTATGGTCCTCTCTTAAGACGATCATTGTGTTGGGTTCAATGTTTTGTACCCTTTTCTTCCATTTGTATCTGTATCTGCTGTAGCTGGTTGATATTTTTCCTATGCCAACGTTTCCAAAAGTCGTTCTGCATGGCAGTAAGCAGCTTCTATCGGCTGCTTAGATTGGTTTTGTTGGTCTGTGCTTCGAAATGGATAGTTGAGATAAGAGGCTCGCCGCTTATGAAATGTCGAGGGATAAGTGGCGAAAGGTGTTGTGGCTTGGACGTCATTGGTGTCATTGGCCTCGAACGACGGCGAGTTTATCCAGGATAACGTTATTTGTGAGTTGCATCAAATGTAGATGGTTTCGTGACTCAGGTTTAAAATCCTCCTTGTTTTGTTGGCGAGATTTGCTGCTAATATCGCCGCGCAGAGCTCCAGTCTAGGCAGTATTTGTTTTTTGTTTGCGCAACCTTATATTTAGCATAAAGCAAGCGTACAATTATTGTAGAACGCTTGTCAGCGGCTCTGAAGTAAGCTGGTACACCGTATTCTTCTTCTGAGGCATCGGCGAAGACAGCTGACAGCTGTATGGATTTCGGAATACGTACGGCGAAAAGGTCCCTAGGAATTCTAATCTTGCTGAGATCTTCGAGCTTCGCTCGAAATTGAAACCAATTTATGTGTTTTTCTTGAGGCAGTGCTGCCTTCCAGTCAAGTTTTAGCACCCACAGTTACGCCTTCAATACGACCGTACTCATCAATCTGAGTGGGTTGAACATGCCCGCAATGTCTGTGGCAACCATCTGTTTATTAATCTCTTCATTGTCGGTACAATGCGGATGTATGTTATGCCGTATGTGACAGTCTTCAATTTAAGCATTTGAAGGTCTTCTCTGAGTTGTTTCTCCACCAAATCAACTGGAACTCTTAAGCTCGATGTTATGGTCTAGCTTGTGTTTCAATGGAAAAATATCTGCTGTAGGTCATATTCCTGGAGCCGCCTAGTAACTCACTTTTGCAGAAAGGGAGTTTTACGATGAATCGGCCTGTGTCTTTTCTCCTGTTAATTTGGTTGAATTGGAGCTCACACTTCCTCTCATCCAGAGTCATTCCGGGATTGCCATGCTCGACCTCTTTTACTATCTGTTACATAAGAGCGTGGTCACTGTTAAATAATAACAACAATTGATTTTTCGAAAATTCGCAAATTTATCGATAATTTGCTCGTCAATACTCAATGCAAATACCTCAGTAGCAAGTCCAATCTCCTGCATTGTCAATTATGGCCTGGCACCGTCGGGGCATACTTTCCACTAGTTTTTCTGCATATTCTACCGGAAAAGACCTCCAAATTTTCCGAATTTGTCGAGAAAGTTGATGTAAATTACATGGCTTGCGTCTGCGAAGCTGCATTTTCATCAGAGCCCACACATTTTCTATGGGATTTGCATCCGGTGACTGAGATGGCCAATCTAAAGTGACAACTCCGTTTTGCGCCTTCCACTCGCTACACACTCGACTCCGATGTTTCGGATCGTTGTCCTCTTGAAGGATCCAGCTTTCATTTTTCTTGATATACCATTGCTTAGCAGATGGTAACAAAGCCTTTTGATATATTTTATTCATTTTTTCGGCATTTAAATTCTCGGTAAATAAGAACAAAGTACCGAAACCTTTGTTTGAGAAGCACCCCCAAACATGGACCTTGACGGGGTGTTTAACAGTCCGTTGAAGCATCCTACTGGTGGAGGTTGCCCAGGCGTGTTTGATGCTCGGAAATGCTCAGAAGGAGGATTCATCAGAAAAAATTACGTTGCTCCAATCGCGGTCCAAGTTTTCCTTCGCCCATTCCACTCGTTTTTCAAAGTGTTTTGCACTCAACATTGGTTTTTCCAAAGTACTGCGATATTTCAGTTTATTGGCAAGCAAGTGCCTGCGACTCGTTCCGTAAGATATGTCAACACCTTTTGCTTTCAATTTAACAGCAGCTCCATGTAAAGTCAAAGTTGGATCTTTCGAGAACAATGCGAGAATCTTTTTTCCGTCTTTTTTTGAGACTTTGCTTGCACTTCCGCGATCAGGAAAATCATCAACGTTACCGACCTTTTTATAGCGATTTATCCACTTGCTAACGAACTGCTTCGACTTTCCCATATATTTCACAGCAGCAGTTTGCGTTAATTTGGGTCCTTTTTCATGCAAACATAGAAAAATTGCCTCAAAGCGAGAGGCGTAAACAGCACTCATTTCGAAAAACCACTCAATTGAAGACTAAATTTGACAGAGAGCTGACTTTTTACAAAAAGCATGAAGGACTGAGGTGCCCTCTATGTCATAGAAAAAGAAACAGGACGCTCTGATTTTTTATCTACGTGTAGCAGTGACCACGCTCTTATGTTGCCAGAATCTTTCAATCCTTTGAGTGACACGTTCAGTTTCACTTGCGATTTTTATTCCGCAGAAAGCTGAATTACAAGAAATTGGTTCATCGTCGACGACTGTAGTAACTCTGTCTACGACTGTAGTAAATCTCTACAGTCTAGCCGAGCAGATTAGCGATTCTCCCAACTTCATTTGGCCCTCTGTCAGAATGGGGTAGAAAATTTCGGCGCCGAGCAATATCTCGATTTCGCCGGGAGATTGGAAATCTGCGGTGGCTAATTTAAGGTTACGAAGTACATTCCATGTTGAAATATCGATATACTGATTGGGTTGAGGAGGCACTATTTGTTCGATCATGTGGGCTTCATTGAGCCTCTCGTTAGGCGCTGCAAAAACTTCTATCAGCTCTATATCGGATGAACTCCTTGGCATGTGGCGCCTGAAGGAGTTGCTGTAGAAACTATAGAGATCGGGTTCCTGTGCTGTTTGTTAGTAGTATCGGTTGTCCTTGGTTTGATGCCCAGTGCTTCTAGCGATTGAAATCGCGTTTCCAAGAATTTGAGGAACGTATCAAGAGATTGTAGTCCTCTGGGGTCTTGCAATGATTGTTCCCAGAGGGTATTCGACGCTCGATCTAGCTTACTAATAAGAAAAGGAGAATGAAATCCCAGTTGTCCACCGCAGTTTCAAGCTTTTTAAATTGCAATAGACACACCTGTACGCAGTCGTAAAGTGACCTGTAGCTGTGGCATTCTCTACGTTGATGTTCTGATGTGTTATAAATTTGCTAAGAAGAACGTTGACGAGGAAACGCTTGTTCTCGTAACGCTCGCTGATGACGTTCCAAGCTTCCAGTTACATTGATTTTCAAATACTTCGACTTGTAGTCAGCTAGATTTTGTCTGTGCACTACCTCAATGAAAAGGTCACGAAATTCGCACCACTGCACCTAATCACCATCGAACTTAGGCAATTCTATATTCTATATATGGCAGCGTTTTACGCACCCTGGACTCCTTCTCCTCCTGGCCTTCCTATAGTTGGTACGTTGACAGAAGATCTCCTCGCCGACATCCCATTGTTTCTCTGGTAATTCGTCGAGTGAGATGTTGAACAAAATGATACCCCCTGGTCTCAAAGTTGTTGTTGAGGTAGGTGCTTTTACCCGTCGATAACCCGAAGAAAAGAAGGGATTGAGGGTAGGTTTTTGTACCTAGACTCTGGTTCTTACGCATCGGTGCTTGTACAGATACGTAACTGATGCAGCACTGAACAGAACATCACCAAAAACCTTAATTGAAGCGCTGATCACCAATGTTTTAACAAATGAAGCGTTCGAGATCTGGATGAAGACTAAATTTAGTCACACCATGTTATTGTCCATGTCCATATTTAACTAATTCGTCTGTAATTGATTCATGCACGGACTGTTTCTTCTATACTTGGTGGTGGCAGTACTTGTCCGTCGTCTTCAGTTGGCGTGACCTCCAATTCGCCGATATTCTGGTTGTTGAGCAGTTCATCAAAGGTTGAGACCCATCGTTCCAATATGCCCATTCTATCCGAAATCAGATTTCCCCCTTTGTTTCGGCAGGATGAGTTTCGAGTTGTATCAGGCTTCATCCTGCTGACTTGTTGGTAAAAATTTCGCGACTGGTACCATTACTCCCCATACTTTTTGAGTTCATCATCATCATCAACGGCGCAACAACCGGTATTCGGTCTAGGCCTGTCTTAATAAGGAACTCCAGACATCCCGGTTTAGCGCCGAGGTCCACCAATTCGATATCCATAAAACCTGTTTGCCTTCTTTTTCTACCATAGATATTGCTCTTATACACTTTTCGGGCTGGATCATCCTCATCCATTAAGTAACCCGCCCACCGTAACCTATGGAGCCCGATTTTATCCACAACCTGACGGTCATGGTGTATCGCTCAGAAATTTCGTCGTTACGTAGGCTACGGAATCGTCCATCCTCATGTAGGGGCCAAAAATTCCTCGCAATTTTTTTTGCTAAGAACCTAAGTCTCCGAGAAATATATGAGGACTGGCAAGATCATAATCTTGTACAGTAAGAGTTTTGACCCTATGGTGAGACGTTTCGAGCACAAGAGTTTTTGTAAGCTGAAATAGGCTCTGTTGGCTGCCAACAACCGTGCGCGGATTTCATCGTCGTAGCTGTTATCGGTTGTGATTTTCGACTCTGGATGGCAGAAATTATCAACGGTCTCAAAGTTTTAGTCTCCTATCTTTATTCTTCCCGTTTGACCAGTGCGGTTTGATGTTGTTGGTTGGTAGGTTTTCGGTGCTGACGTTGCCTTCATTGATGTGCAGCCCAAAATCTCGCGCCGCCTGCTCGATTTGGATGAAGGCAGTTTGTACGTCTCGGTTCGTTCTTCCCATAATGTCGATATCGTCAGCATAGGCCAGTAGTTGGGTCCTTAAAGAGAATCGTACCCATTGCATTTACCTCAGCATCACGGATCACTTTCTCCAGGGCCAGATTAAAGAGGACGCATGATAGGGCATCCCCTGGTTGATGTCAAATGGTCTTGAGTCAGTCTTATCAATTTCGTCGGGATAACGAATTCTCCCATGGTCGTGTACAGTTGTACTCTGGCTATGCTATCATAGGCGGCTTTAAAGTCGATGACAGGATGGTGCCATATTCCAACAGTGTTTCCATCGCATACCGCAGAGAGCATTTGATCTGTTGCTAATTTTCCTGGAGTGAAGCATCTTTGGTATGGGTCAATGATGTTCTGGGCGTATGAAGCTATCCGGCCTAGCAAGATAGCTGAGAATATCTTATCGATGATACTCAGCAATGTGATACCTCTACAATTGCTGAACTGTGTGATATCTCCCTTCTTATGTATGAGACAGATAATGCCCCTTTGTCAGACGTCAGGCATTGATTCGCTGTTCCACACCGACAACACAAGTTGGTGAACCACTTGGTCCATATTTAAGCAATTCGGCTGTAATTCCATCGGCTCATGGCGGCTTATGATTTTTAAGTCGATGAACTGCATAGACTGTTTCTTCTATGCTTGGTGGTGGCAGTAATTGTCCGTTGTCTTCAGTTGGCGGGACCTCCAACCCGCCGATGTTCTGGTTGTTCAGTAGTTCGTCAAAATACTCAACCCATCGCTCCAATATGCCCATTCTGTCGGAAATCTGATTTCCCTCTTTGTCTGGGTCGTTTTAGCAGGATGAACATCGAGGTGTATAAGGCTTCATCCTGCTGACTTGTTGGTAAAACTTGTGCGCCTGGTCCGGTTGGTCCCTGTACTTTTCTAGTTCACATAGTTTTTGGTTCTTCCAGGCTTCCTTTTTCTGTCTGTGAAGTCGCTTCTCCGCTCGACGGAATTCGTGATAAGTCTCTGCGCGTGCCCGCGTTCTTTGAGAATGCAACATTACTCGGTATGCGACATTCTTCCGTTCCGTTGCTAACTTACATCATGGTCGAACCACCCGTTCCGACTTGCCTTGCGACTGGGGCCAAGTATATTTGTGGCCGTATCAATGATAACGTTCTTCAGGTGGTTGTGAAAATCATTTGTTGATGCTTCATCTCCAGGATCTCTGTTGACTGCGGTTATTGTGGCATCCATTTCTTTCTTATAAGTGTTGCGGAGGGCTGTGTTGTGGATGGCTTCAATATCCACTCTCACCTGATCGTCAGAGGGGATTGCAGGTGGTGTTGTTATTCGAGCCCGGAGTACCATGCCAACGAGATAGTGATCCGAGTCTATATTGGCCCCCTATATGTTCTGACATTCATCAAGGCTGAGAGGTGGCGGCGTTCGATCAATACGTGGTCAATTTGGTTGAAAGTGGTCCCGTCTAGAGAGGCCCACGTTTCTTTGTGGGCCGCTTTCCGCGCAAACCAGGTACATCCAACAACCATTTCGTACGACACTGCTAATTAAATAATCCGCAGCCCGTTATCATTTGTATTTTGATGTAAGCTATGGGAGCCAACGTATCGCCTGAATACGGGTTCCGTCTCTACTTAACTGTTAAATTCCCCAAGTTTGATTTTGATATCATTCTTGCGACAGGCTTCGAAGGTCCGCTCAACTGCCTCGTAGAAGGTATTCTTTTTCAACTCTGCAGTCTGCTCTGTAGAGGCGTGAAAGTTAATGAGGCTTATATTTCTAAATTTGCCTCGGAAGCGCAGAGTAGATAGCGCTAATGTTTTCACGTTTTCATATAATAGGCGAGCCTTACCTACTGTGTTGCGCGTCCGTTAGCTTTTCAAGTAGGGAATTTCGACTAGACACTAAAAGGAAGCGAGAGTGCTTTATGTGACAGCCGTCTGCTTTAGGCTTTCTATCTAAGGAAACATTGAGTATTAGACTCTGTAACTTGTGTGTGTATAGTCTCAAATATATTAGGAACGATTAACGCGAAAAAAAGAAGTGCTTTTTTCGGCCTCTTTAAGCAAGTTCCCCCTTAAGGAAAAGCATAAGCTCCATTGCCGGTTACGTCATACAGTAGAATTCACTATACCAGGCGCCAACATGGCGCAAAACAGTAGAGGAATTCAAGCACCTTGGGAAATCCTGGGGGGACTGAAGTGCGTTTCAGCAAACCGTGAACGGCGGTGTGTGTGTGGTTAATGCGCCATGTACCATTAAGAGATAAGGCTTCACCATGTATCTGGGTAAAAAGGCATTGTTCGATGAGAAAATATGTTTATTAAAGTTACAATTTTTCTTAATTCGTTTTTGCAGCCAATCGCAAAAATGAATTTCCATTTTGTCGTTCTGGGGGCGCAGGTTTTGTACCCTAGAAAAGCGTTAGGGATGTTTAAAGGTTTAAATTTCGAGTGATTCATTATACCTTCAAAATTTAAAGCCCCCTAAATTTGTTGGTAAGTCTTTTTTTATTAATTTAATTTTTTAAGCTGTTCTTACGAAAACCATTCATATTGATGCCTTAGTTCAATGAATGAAAGTTAAAACAGATCATTTATGGGGATTACTTAACAGTTGTAGAAAGTTTTTACCAATTTAGTGTAATTAGGTTCAGGCATTCAGAAAAAGTTTTGTTATGTTCCTCATTAGTTGGTTGAATTGCTTGGTGTTATCTTTATGAAATAAAATCTTTTATACTAGTGTTGTACGTCATCTCTCTCTCTCTCTTTCTCTCAAAAATCACATTCAAAAGATGCCTCGATTGGCTGCTTAGGCCTTCTGACATAAGTTCAACTATCATGAAATAATATTGAACTATTCAAATTGTCAGGGGGATATCGATGAAAGCGGCGCCTAATTCTATCTAAGTTTATCAAAAGCCGATTTATTAACGCGAAAGTTAATAAGACACGTTGAAGTTATTTTCAGAAATAGACATTATCTTTGTATACTAATTATAGATTTATTTTACAAAAGATTGATTGAAGTTAATTGCCAATTATCAATTGCGCCCTCAGATTAATCGATAAGACTTAACATCCAAGGCATATCCCCGAGTGGCGGTAGCAGAGAAAAGAGGATTGCGTCAGTTTCTCCAGTGCGAAGAACAAAAGGCATACAAGCACCCAAAAATGTACAATATTTATTTGAGGTCTACTGAGGTGAATTGTACTAAGAGTTTTACACTTTTTGTGGTATAGTTAGTTAAGAATTTTAGTGCTCTGTAGTTGATAAAAGTGCACAAATTTAATAATAAAACGAAGCTGCGAAAGAGGAGGAGAAAATCATTTTTAACATTACTCCGCAATTAGAGGAAGAAAAATTTGTTATATACATACAGATATATTTTTAAAATGAAGAGAAAATTCGAAATGATAGAGGTAATTTTACAATCGTTATTATTGTAATTACTTATATATGTGGAGACGTGCGACTTTAAGAAATGGAACAATTCGCTTCCTCAAGAAGTAGTCGTACCTATTTCTTATAATTTGTGCAAGTAAATTAAAAATAATATTGATTGTCTGTTAATATGAACTGGGTTGAGCTCGCCAAGTGGCGGAGGGTTTTAATCCTTATTTAACAGCTACTATTCTATTATTTCGTGCATAGTCGGGCAAGACTAATTATCATTACTACATATTGCAAATACATCAACAACATTATAAATGTAGGATATCTTACACATTTGAATAAGTTTTAAGGTTTTTTTGTTATTGAATATATTATATGATTAAGTAAAGCAGAAGGTGTTGTGTAGACAATGTGAGAATAAAAAGAATTTTAAATTTTTGTTACAATTTTCTGTAAATAAAAATTGTATAGAAATGGTTTTATTTCAGTGAATACACTTTTATTTCGTCGTCGTCGTTTTTGTGCCTAGTCTTAGTAGCTAATGGACAAAGCGTTTGATATTCGAGCAATTGTTGCCTTTGATAAGACTGCAATTGGATTTTAAGCTCTGGTTTCCGTAGTACAAGATGGGTGCAGTTTCGACAGTTCACGAATCGACTATGTGAGGACAAGCGCCAATGGTAGGTAGGTAAGTATCAGCGGCCACTCCGAGGAGCCCAATTAGCGCTTTGGTGCGCCGTTTTGATGCCACAAACTCCTAAGACCGTGACTGTTGTTATGGGAGCAGGGAGGCCGGGTCGAGCCGGCTCGGATCTTCAGACCCAGCCCGTAGCATTCATGAAGGAAAGCAGCTCTCCGACCCTGCAGCTAGAAATCTCTCTGAGGTCCCCAAAGAATGGTTTACCCAGAATCCGCAGACTCTATCCAGAGCTGGGCAGTCGCAGAGAAAGTGCATGAGGGTGTCCCTTCCTTCTCCGCAGCTTCGGCAATGCGAGTTGTAGGGTATGCCGAGCCTAGTGGCATGGTCCCCTGTGGGCCAGTGTCCCGTGCAGATCGCCGTAATCTTGAATGCATTTGCACGCGTCTGGCACAGGAGCTCTCGTGGTCGGGCTATGTTATAAGCGGGCCAAATTCTTCTTGACTTGGCACAGCTTGTAAGCCTTCGCCATCTCAGGCCCGCGGTTGCTAGGTAGTGCGAGTAGACTCCGCCCCCGACAGCCGCCAGCGGAACACCGACTGTATTCGCCGAGGGACTGCCAAGAGCAGAGCCTTGCCTGGCCAATCCGTGAGCCCGCTCATTCCCCTCTATGTTCCTATGCCCGGGAACCCAGAGGAGAGTGACCTTGAGCGAGCCGCCCAGATGGTTGAGCACGTCTCTGCACTGCCCCCCCAGCCGGGAAGATGTCGTTGAGTACAAGGCCTTGATGGCCGCTTGGCTGTCGGTCAGAATGGCTGTACTACGCTTGGGGCTCGAATCACGCTCCAGCCATCGACAGACTTCCAATATTGCCAGTACTTCCGCCTGGAATACACTGGCGAAACCTGGGAGACCATACGACTTGGATACACCTTTGATCCATCTGTAAAGAATACCGTGTCATAGTCTTGCAACACGCCGCCGGTCTTCCAATTTGTCCTGGTTGGAAGGTCCACAGCAAAGTTTCTCGTGAAGTTCAGCTTGCGTGTGAAATAGTCCGTGGGGGATGCCCAGATTTCTCGAAGTATTTCATCTAGGATGTTGTTGTGGCCGTAGGACTTCGCTGTCCAGCATCCGGACTCACGTAGTCTGACGGCACTGCACGCTGCAACATATTTAATGTGGAGGTCTAGGGGAGGAGATACAGGAGTACATTGAGAGCATCTGCCGGGCAGGACTGCAGAGCCTCCGTAGCACCTGCACACGCGGTTCTTTGAATCCTATTAAGCTTCGTTCTATTTTATTTCTTCTTCAAAGCCTGCCACCATACAATAGAGCCCTACGTCAGGATCGGACGCACTACAGCGGTGTACATCCAGAGAACCATCCTCGGCCGGAGACCCCATTTCTTTGCAAAGGTTCTCTTGTAGGCATAGCAGGCTATACAGGCCTTCTTAACCCTCAGTTCTATGTTCCTCCTCCAATTTAGCTTAGGATCCAGGATTACACCCAGATACTTTACATTAGAGGAAAGAACCAATCTTTGTTCATTCAGCCGTGGTAAATGAAATTCAGGTATCCTTGTCTTGGTGGTAAATAGCATCAGTTGCTTTTTGGTTGGGTTTATGCTGAGTCCGCATCTTGCGGCCCACAGGCACACCTTTCGCAATGCTCCTTCCATGATGTCGCTCATAATGGACAGAAACATCCCTGATACTAATATCACCAAGTCGTCGGCATACGCCACCACCTTCACCCCGTTGCTGTCTAATGTACGTAAAGCTTTGTCCATTACCATTAACCAGAGCACCGGTGAGATGGCGGCACCCTGGAGCGTGCCTCTGTTCACAGCTCTGGTCAAGTGGTTGCCTCCCAGATCGGACTGGATTATCCTGGTACTCAGCATGGATATAATCCAATGCGTGAGATACCCCTCCAATCCAATACCGGTCAAGGCTTCCTTGATGGCATTGGTACTGACGTTGTTAAAAGCTCCCTCTATATCCAAGAAGGCAGGAAAGGTATGCTGCTTGTACTGGAGCGACCGCTCAACCGTGCCAATTACCCTCGTGGAGGGCGATTTCTGTGGATTTTCCTTTGAGGTAGGCATGCTGGGAGTTAGAGAAAGGCGTTCTCTCCATAATCGTCCTAAGTGAATGTCCAGGACGTATTCTAGGGTCTTCAGCACGAAAGAGGTCAGGCTGATTGGTCGAAAGTCCTTCGCGGACTCATGACCGCGCCTGGTATGAAAACGCTTTCGTTATGAAAACTACTCGTGCGCGCCTCCAGGACTGCGGTACGTATCCTAAAGTGATGCAGCCCCGGTAAATCTGAACCAATAGTTATGTACTTAATCACATAACGTTCACACGCTTACGCTGCAGATGTTTTTTAGTATCTCACAACAAAGTTGATATCGAGCAACTTGTCCGAACGTGAAATGATCGCCTCACGCAGCACGATCTCCGAAAGAATCCGAATATAACAGTTGTTAGATATCGACTCCCTGAATGGGTGAAGTGTTTTACAGTTGGCATTTTTTATTATCGACGGATGAACGAACATCTCAGACGCAAAATCGACGGTAGTACGATTCTAAGTACTGTTAAACTAATACGTACGTTGCACGGCGTTTAGCGGTAATGTAGACGAAGACGTTGTTTTGAATCAGTGGCTTAACACGCTATGACTTGATTCGAAATGCGGACATCCGCAACCGATGTTCTTATATTTGTTAATTGAGACTTTTAGGTTATTACATAAGAAGTTTCATGTTTTTTCCTTTCCTTTGTGCGATGACCAGGATTTGTAACTTCTCTGTAATTAGTTCGTTGACCTCTACCCAGAACCTGGTGTTTTTTTATGGGGTTCGTAGTGGGCAGGAATGCTTTTCCAAGCTACTTCTTATTAAGGTTTTGTGTAAAACAAAACCTTATTAAAATCGATTCAATGTCTGTCTATTTGTCTGTCTGTCTGTCACACGCATTTTTCTCCAAAACGACTAAACCGATCCGAACAAAATTTGGTGGACAGATGGGAACTATGAAATTCCACGCATACAACGAGTGGCATAAATTTAGGTGGAGTTTAAAGGGGGGCTCCCCATACATGCAAAGAGGGGATTCAAAATTTTTTTTCACCGGATATAGGTGTGTAGGGTATCAAATGAAAGGTCTCAATTTGTGCTTTCCGAAACTGACATTAGTTCTGGCATAAATTGCAAAGTGCGTGAGTAAGGAGGCAAAATGTACGCATTTGAAGTGAGACAGGACTCATTTTCGGAAACTACCCAAAAATCCGAAAAAAATCAGGGTGGTGCGCCTAGATGAAATCTAGGCCTCAAAATATGTCCCATTCCGATATCTGCTCAAATAAACTTACTAATAGTATATTACTACTTTTTAGAAATTTACTGAAAAACCCCCCTTAAATTCATCCTAGGACTTCCGGATTCTGTACCAGCATAGAGGACAATATTTCGTGTATATGCGCTAAATTTCATAGAAATCAGGCAATTAACGCCAAAGTTATAGCAGCTCAAACTTAGCAATTTCGCACGAGTTTGCTGTTTCCAAAGCCATCCAAATCAGATGCTGACGTCATAATTACCCGGAATAATTGACATTCGCGTGGAATATTAAAGTCACATTTATGAAGAATCTATTTATCTGCAGCCCTTTTTAAGGTTTTTTGTAAAACACTTATGTGAAATCTAATCTTCGAGAGATGTCCCATTTCGGTATCTGCTCAAAAAATTTACTAATAGTATATTATCAACTTTTAGAAATAGACTAAAAAACTCCCCTTAAGTTCATCCTAAGTGTACTACATTTCGCACCGACATAGAGGACAGCCTCGTGCATACACATGCCAGGTTTCATGAAAATCCAACTATTAATGGGAAAGTTATAGCAGTTCAAACTTATCAATTTCGTGCTAATTAACAGCATTCTAAGCCATACAAATAAGATGCTGACGTCATAATTAACGAGAATAATTGAAATTCGAGTGAAATATTAAAATTCCATTCAAGAAGAATCTAATTCTCCCTAGCCCTTTTTTATATTTGATGTTGGTTAAATTGTTTTCATTCGCTAATAATATTAACCTGAGGGCGTGAAGCGTATGAGGTTGACCATTATCAACACAGGGCTTTCCATCAAATGATTTATTTAAATCGCTTTCCAGAAAATAGAGGGCAATGGAATTTTTAGCTATATTACACGGAGTTGTCGTGGACTCGTCGCTCCTCACTTCTTTTTCTTTTTCTTCAGCCTTCAGTTCGCAAGCGGGGTCGGCTCGTGGTGATCGGTTTCGTCATTTTATTTTATCAAATGCCTGATCAGGATGTAATCGCGAGACCTTTAAATCCCCATCCAGCGTATCAAGCCACCATTGTTTAGGCCGGCTTTTTGGTTGCTTACCATTGCTTTCGGTGTTCTGATCAATACTGGTTGTTGAATTCTCGTTAGCGTGAACTTCGTGACCACACCATCGAAAACGCCTCTCTTGCAGTTTTTCCACGATCGATGCAAACCCATATCGATCCCGGATATTCTCATTTCAGACGTAATCGAAACGTGTCACGCCACCAGTGCAATGCAACATCTTCGTCCCCATTACCGCAAGACGCCGTTCATTACCCTTTATAGTCGGCCAACACTCAGAACTATAGAGAGTGGCAGACGGACGACATTGCAGTAAATTTTAGATTTGGGACGTGCGCTGATACGTCGATCACAAAGAACACCAGTTGGGGAATGCCACTTCATCCAGGTTGCATTAATACGTGAAACAATTTCATTACGCAGTTCTCCATTGGCTGATAGCGTTGACTCGAGATTTTTAAATCGCTGAGTTCTGGAAATGGCAGTAACCTGCCCTTCGAGTTACTTAAATCGCTCAGTTCTGGCAATGGCAATAACCTGCCCAGAACTGAACGATTTCAATATCTCGGATCAATGCTATAAGCCAATGGTGAACTACGTTATGCTCCTCACATAGGGAAACACAAAACCTTTTATACCTGAAGCGTCAAGCTTCCGGTTTCCCGACTTGTATCTTCATTGTCAGCAGATAGATCGTGGAAAAATTGCCAGTAAGACGTCTCCGAAAGTATGGTAATGTAATCCCCGCTGACAGGAACAAAGGGTGAAGAAGAAGAATGCTATGTTACAACCACCTTGTTCATGTACTCAGGGGTAGTACTTACGCATTATTACTTTTACAATAGTACACATAGTAAAGAATTGAAAATAAATTACTCGGAATATGTGCGTCTTGCGTTATGGATTCTTGTTGAATGCCGTTTTTTGTCATGGACGTTTCCAATTCGTATGCATGTAAGTGTTGATGCTTTATATAATACAGTAGAATCCCAAAAATTCATATGAACAAAGGGGACTGACAGTTTGGTACAAATTTTCGGGAGTACAAAAGCTAACTCGATATATGGTGATTCGAGTTAATGGAGTTTAACTGTAAAGTATTCGGATCTTCAATATATGGCAAATATACGTCTTCAGTATATGAAAAAGTTTTGTAAGCACCACGAACTTTACAGATAAGCAAGGTTGACACAGATCGTTCTCGACCATTGTGCAAGAGTTCAGGATCGATTGGCCTACACCATCACTCCATCTCAGGCAGGATCTGCATTGTCTTCTTTTTCTACCATAGATATTGTCCTTATACACTTTTCAGACTGGATCATCCTCGTCCGTACGGATTTAGTGAGTCGCCCACCGCAAACTATTGAGACGCATTTTATCCACAACCTGACGGTCATGATGTATCGCTCATAGATTTCGTCGTTATGTAGGCTACGGACTCTCCTCATCGTCCTATTTCCTTTGAAACTTTACTTTAAATTGAAAGCATGTCGAATCGCTTTTGATTCATCGTAAAGGGGGGAAACAATTGCAGCTTTACAATTTTTCACAGAATATCATCATGTATGGTATCAAATGAAAGGGAACGATTAGTACTTTTCGAAACTAACCTCATCTTCTTTTATTGTGGGAAAATGGCATATTTTTGATATTTACCGGAAAATCTCCCTTAAGTTCATCCTAGATGTTCAAAATCTGGCATCAGCATAAGTGATAATACACAATTCTGCAAAGTTTAAAGATAATCCAGCTATTACTGAAAGTTATATAAGGTCAAAATTTCGTATTCCACGTGAAGTAATTCAACTCCACGACGTGTACGCGGACGTGACATTCTCGTATAAAGAACTCACATGAACGAAGCCGCTTTTCAAGTTTTCCTTTTTTGGCTCTACTCAGTTATTTACATATCAATATGAATTACCCAAAACAGACATTGAAATTTGTGAGTAGTATCCCCTCCAGATTGATATGCATCTATAATACATCAGTGTTATGCAGAAGTTAGTTGCGACTAGCGAATGAAATTAATTCAACTACTATTATACTTTTGTGATTTTCATTCGTTGTTCGAACTATTTCAATTGATTAAAGGTTAGTTGCATGCAACTAACGAATTATTCAGTGGTTTTTATTTATAATAAACAATTAAATATGACTGGAAGGTAAGCGCATTACAATTGAAAGTATTTGTGTTTTTGTTATGAATTGTGCTTTAATTAGCACAGAGGTTTTAGAGCTGGGAGATGTGAAATATGCGTGAGTTTGCGTGTCTTGAAACAGTGTTGTCGCCGTTATTCTATAGATATTTTGTGAAAAGCGTTGCCACGGTTGTCCTTTTTAGGTTTGCTCTATGTTAGTGGCCGCGGATCGATGGTTTTCGATAGAAGAGGTTCGAGTTACCGTTTCTGATTTCGACATCTTTTTATTCGCTTTCACATAATAAGACAACGGTGAAAATTTTTCACATTTGGCAACCCGATATTTTGCGATCTTATTTCGCCGAAAAATCCTTAAATGACAACCCTTTTTTCCTAAATATATGGGCAAAAAACTCAATGACGGCAACCCTGGCCTTTCCTGTCGAAAACAACCCGCGTTCCCCAAAATTCTCTTCGAGGCACCTATTAAGGGAAATAACAGCCACGCAAAGAACAGTAAAGAAATCCTCCTCTCGGCTCAGCTAACATAAAATCATGGCGTTGATTACTTGTTAACCAATTCTTGACCACGTACCGCCTGTCACATTTCGAAATAACAAATTCAGCTGTTTTCCAATAAAAGTTACCAACGGACGGAAAGACAGTTTTAAAAAATGCTTTGTTTTATACAAAACCCACCCATTTTCGTACGCACGATTCCTATAGAATTAATTAGCAGGTTAATTGTTGATTAGTCGCAAGAAGACTATACACAGGAGGTGAAACTTTTCGAAAAAAGTAGGACAAAAAATTATCCGGTTTGCGGTATTATGGAATTAATGCATTTAGCTGAAAAAGGAAGACGCACTATTTCAGGGATTTGCGTAATTTGGAAGTTTTTGGAAATATTTATACGCCTTTGAGTTCATTCAGGTTTAATTTTTCTATGCAAGCAGTGCAGTCAAAAATTATACATAGTGAAACTCAACAAATTTGCAGTGAACGGTGAGTTGGGAATTTTAGAATTTGGAAACGTCATCGTCCATTTTTAATAAACGGCAATTGCGGCGTTTAGTAGAGAGAAATGCAGATATTGACGAAAGCTTGGAAGCGGGCGATTTCAATAGCCATTCCCACTTTTTTTTTGGAAGAGGTGGAAATCTTCAAAAGATACTGGTCTGGGCAAACTAGTATGTCGGATTTTTACGCACTAAAACCACCCCCGACTCCTTCCCTGCCCCGCGGAACCACCCTAAGGTATTACATCACGAGGCGGACTCAGCTCATTCTAGCTTAATCCCGTTTCTTCATACGTGACTGCGCTTTTCTCCTCTCCTCTGCCTCCTAGATGCGATCATGCAGTTGGCCGCATCCCGATTCTCTTGTTTTGCTAGCATGCTAGCCACCCGGTTTCTGGTACCAGCACCTTTGCTAGACTCTCCTCTAGATTCCACCTTTCTTCCACAAATCTCGAGCAGTGGAAGAATACATGCTCTGGGTCGTCTGGGACTCCATCGCAATTTGGACAATCGGGTATTAAACCTTTGCAAGTATTGGCGATATCCTCCATGCCCCGTGTCGTCTCTCCAACCACTCCTTGATGGCAGATATGAGCCTGTGAGTCCACCGAGACTTTCCCGAGCTTTCCCACTGCTCTTGTCATCTATTTATGGATCTCTCCCTCTCAGCGTCTGCCATAAGGGAGAGATTGGATTCGCATCGTATATATTCGCCATCTCCTCTGCCAAGATGTCAATCGGCATCATTCCAGAGATGACGAATGCTACGTCATCTGAGACAGTCCTGAAGGCAGAGCATACCCTCAGGGCTGTCCTCCTGTAGACTGCATTCAGTTTGCTAGTGTTAACATCCGCAACGCCTCGCTCCAAACTGGGGTCGCATAGAACATGATTGAAGTCACCACCCTGGCTATAAGCAGCCTAGAGGTATGCCGTGCCCCTTCCACGTTCGGTATCATTTTTGCGAAAGCCATACTAGCAGTGGATGATTTATCACAAACATACTGTACGTGTTGCTTGTATATCAGCACCCCCAAGTTTTTTTCTCCGCAAGCGTCAGACCAGAGCTCTCTAACCAACATTTAACAGCATTGATTGCCTCGCTTGAGTATAACTCAGCATCTTCAAGATGCTTTGCGACAACAACGAGCGCTATGTCGTCAGCGTAACCAACTACTGCGGCTTCCTCCGGAAGGGGAAGATTAAGCACATCGTTGTACATAATGTTCCACAGTAGTGCACCCAATACAGAGCCCTGCGGGACACCCGCGAAAACAACGTACTCCTTGGGTGCACGCTTCGAACAACTCAGCGAACGTGTCCGGCCTGGATTTCATGGTAAGCTTAAGGGCCTTATTCGGTGCTCCGTCCAGGCCCGGCGCTTTATTCTCTCCTATTCGTCTGCAGATCTCTAGCAGCTCGTCTCTGTTGAATGGCGGAATTTCCGTCACATTCAGAAGTGGTTGGAATATGTCGATGCTGTCCTCTTGCTGGGGGACTAACCCCTGTATTTTCAGCAGGAGGGTGGGACACGTGATCTGCGGAGATGAACGGCCTCTGAATCGTCCCATCACGATTCCAAAAGCTCTACCCCACGGGGTTAAAGCTCCTTAAAGCATTTCGTCTTGCTTCGCTGGATGATGAGCTTGAGGGTTTTGCGGGCTGCCTTATAGGCGCACTCTTTCTGCTCCTGATCGACTCTACCTACCGCCCTCTGAACCGCTCTTCTGGCTCGGTGGCAGGCTGATCGAAGACCGGGCAGTTCATCATTTCACCAGTAGTTGGGTCTTCTACTAGGGAATGAGCACCTCCTAGGCATGGACGCGTCACATGCTTTGGCGATGCATTGAGCCAGATGGACGGCTCTTTCCATGGGGGCGCCTGCTTTATTAGGTTGATCTAACCACACCTCTATGAAGGTCTGCTTATTCAAAGATTTTGCAGACCAGCCTGAAATCATGATAGCCCTTTGCCCTGTGCCTCGACACATGTCTTAAAGAAGATTGTCTGGTGACCGCTGTGGGTGTAGCGTTCGTTGACGCACCAGGACATACCACGCGCTAGCGCTGGGCTGACAAAGGTCAGGTCTACAACCAAACCTGACCCCTCTTTTTGGAAGGTGTTTACAGCACCTTCGTTGGCCAAAACTATGTCCATCTGCACAAAAGCTTCTAATAAACTGCGCCCCCTAGCATTTGATTTTCTACTACCCCCCTCTAGCGCCCAAGCATTGAAATCACCAGCAATCACCTTTGGATTTCGTCCCCTTGCGTCGAGAACAAGATTATCAAGCATTTCCTCGAATCCAGCCTGACTTGCAGTACATTGTATGGCCTGTTGACCGCAAGCCCATATCGCCGCTTCACCAGTTGAATCTGTGACCCATATGCCACGGTGACGGTTTCTGTACAGTTCATTTATGATGGCGATTTCTATCTGAGATTCGAACGTGGTCTGCTCAAGTAAATCCTGAGCGATCCTGCATTGATTCAGGTTTATTTGAGTAAATCTCATTTTCTCATTACAGTGAGCGCCTTCCTAAATTCCGAACATTTACCACTTCCGGCAATATGCCAGTTATCCTGTCCCTCTTTTACCTCGCACAATAGGCATATGACCCTTCTCCCTACACCTTTTGCATCGATCGGATCGATCAATGCTGTTGGTGCATACCTTGGCGAACTGCCCAAACATGAGGCATTTAAAGCACCTCTTCAGTGAAATGTGTTCTCTTAAACGGCAGACCCCCCCCCCCATCCAATCCGAACCTTTCCGGCAACCAACAACATCTGTGCTGCCTCGCTGGTACTCGTATTGTGGCAGTTTGAGTAGCACCATAGGCTTTTTGTAAGCCCACAACAGACTCCTTTCGATGTCACTTCATCGAGATCCTTACATTGTATATAGGTCTCATGTTTTGGGCACGCACTTGTATGCCCCACTTGAAAAAGCGACGAACTCCAGAGTCGCCAATGTAAAGCAAAGGCTCTGGGAATGGCATTGTCAGTCCAATCCATCGAGGAAAAGTTTCGAATCCCTTTTACAAATATTGAAAGAAGAAAACAAATGTACCTATTAACTTGAAGATAATAAAAATTCTAGTATTAATTAAAGAGCTGATTTTCCCATAAAGGTAAAGCAAACGACAAAGCCCAGTGGAAATTCTCTGAGATTTTGGCAAATTTAAGCTTTGACTAAAGGTTATTTCCTAGATTTCTGAAATCTATGCGATTATTATCATGGGTAATCTCTATAAACGTGTATGTATATGTTACATATTCCATTATGTTTTCAGATTCCATTTCTAAAGAAGTTGGAAGTTTAACTTCCCTTTTCAGTTTCCATTGAATGAAGGCGATTAGTTTGAAAATAAATATTTGTTTTTGGTACTTAAAATAAAAAAAAGATATCAGTTAAAAAATTAAATACCATACTTAAGAAAAAAATAAACTTTATTGGCAACTGCCTGTTAGATGACAATCTCAAGTCAAACAATAACTGACTCCATTACATTATTCGTTTCATTTATAATAATATTTATGATTACTAGCTAGGACTTAAAACTAGAACACTGCCGCACATGTTGCTGATGTTTATTCTTGACCGACTCCATTAACCGGTGATTGTGTTAACAGTTCTCTCGAAAGGTTATTTCGACGCGGCATCGTCCGCAGGTAGCATGAAGCAATATTGTTCACTTATACGATTATAACTCGAATATTGAATGCTTTACGTGCCGATCATTTTCACCTCACTCTTCTCCTTATTTTCAACGTTTGTCCCGTTCAGAAATTGGGTCAGCTCGCCGTGATCGGTTACGCCATTTATATTAACTCACTCTGAATGCAGTCGCGAAGTTTTTGAATCACCATCCAGGGTATCAACCCACGGGTGTATCGGCTGGCCATTTTGGTCATTTGCTATCGACTTCGATGTTCAGATCAATCTTGGCAAGTGAATTCTCGTTAGCGCGAATTACGTCCATATCATCGAAGACGCCTCTCTCATTTATTCCACGATTGGTGCAACCACATATCGATCGCGGATATCCTCATGTCGTGTTCTACGAATTATATAAAGGAGCATTCAACATCTGCGAGCCGCTACGGTCACGCTGCTCCCAGGGCAGAGGTAAGGCAGCGTCTGACGATTTGCCTTTGCCCTGGTAAGAAACCGTAAAGCCGTCGTCGCTTGACTTTTTTTAAAAGTTTGGGTGCAAGCCCTAAGCGAGGGGTCCGTGGACCAGGAAAGAGGGAGTAAGTTGCTCCCCATTTGCCCGGTCCAGCATTAAGTTGATGCGGACTTAGGACCCCATCATTCTCAAAACGAATACTTTCAGATCGTCGGCGCTGCATTCCACCATATGCGTAGCCACCAAAGATTTTGTGGCTTTTCGGGAGTACTTGATAACCAACTCTGCCTCCTTCGCATGCTCCCGAAATTTAGTGGTTACCAGCCTTTTTGTTTGTCCGATATACACCTTCGAGGAGTACGATCCTCTATAAGTCCACCCAACTGGCCCATGCTGACGATATCGACATCATGGGAAGAACGAGCCGAGACGTACAAACTGGCTTCATCCAGATCGAGCAGCGCGAGATTTTGGGCGGCACATCAATGAAGGCAACGTCAGCACCGAAAACCAACCAACCAACAACATCAAACCGCACTGGTCAAACGGGAAGAATAAAGATAGGAGGTTACAGCTTTGAGACCGTTGATAATTTCTCCTATCTAGAGTCGAAAATCACAACCTGCGCACGGTTGTTAGCAGCCAACAGAGCTTCTTTCAGCTTACAAAAAACGTCAAAGCTCTTACTGTACAAGACTATGTCAGTCCTCATGTATTCCTCGGAGACTTGGGTTCTTAACAAGAAAAATTACGGACTGTTGGCCGCATTCGAGAGAAGAATCCTCCGAATAATTCTTGGCCCTCCCACATGACGACTGACGATTCCGTAGCCGACATACCGACGAAATATATGAGCGATATCATGACCGTCAGGTTGTGGATAAAATCCCGCTGAATAGGTTCCGGTGGGTGGGTCACTTAATCCGTATGGATGAGGATGATTCAGCCCGGAAAGTGTATAATGGCAATATCTATGATAGAAAAAGAAGACGAGGTAGAACCTGCCTGAAATGCACATCGAGAAAAATGACTGAGCATATTTGCTTTTTTCCCATTGCATTTTCTATCCGATATCCTCACTTCGGATGTGATCAAAACGTGTCACGCCACGAAATGAGGATATCCGCGATCGTATGGGGTTTTGTTAGCTTTCGATACGCAGTGATTTGCTTCATTCTCCTAAGGTGGAGCCTTTCAAATAGTTTGACTGTAGTAGAGAGTAGCGATGTTGGTCGATACGATTCGACTCTACTTGGCTCCTTCCCTGGTCCGGGTAACATTGACTTTCTATTGTCGACCAACGTATTTTAATCTGAAAGCTGCATTAATTATTTGTAATAATTTGACTAGACCCTTTTCTGGCAATTCTTTTAGTATTCTACCTGTAATAAATAAATAAATTAGTATTCTGCACAATGAACATTTGTTTTAATTTTTGTTCTCAGCTCATTTTGTTTTACACGACGTATTGGGTAATGGTCCACTTTTCTGACTGGCGTTAAGTATATATACTTTATAGATGCTTCGCGAACAGACCTGCCTTATTCTGTACAGAACGAACCCATTGCCCGTTTTCCTGCTTAATAGGTAGAATTTGCTGTCTGGGTCTTTTTAAATCTTTCTTGGCATTCCACAGAGATTAAGCTGTGTCTTTTTGTGCAGTAATACAATATTTGAGGCATCTTTGCTGAAGGATTCGTTTCTATATTTGTTAATTAAAGCCTTTAGCCTGTTTGTCAGAAAGTTTAGGGTTTTTTCCTTTCCGTTGTGCAATTTCTTTGTCATAGTTTCCGAGCTATACGTTTCTCTGCAATTAGTTCCCTAACCCTGCAGGACAGTCAGTATATTTTTTATTCAGTCCATGTTGAGCAGGAGTGCTTTTCTAAGCCATCTGTTGTATCTTCTTTGTTAGCAGATCGATCTCTTCTTCGAGTTGATAAGCAGTGTTGATTTGATTATGCTTTTTGAATATTGCCCACCTTGTTTCTCTTTAAGTTAGCCTGGGGGGATCATCTTTCCCCCTCACTTTTTAGCTGACCAGCATCATAATAGCCGAGTGGTCGGACATTATACTTTTATTATTGACAACATGGATGCATTCCTCTGAAATCCCCTTAGTTACGAAGAAATCAATGACATCGGGTTTTTTGTTACGTCAGTTGGCCAGTATGTATGGAAGGCTAACCGCTGGAGTGGAAATTGCACTTGTGTTCTTCTGCTAATAATGCTCTACTTCTGGATGTTGTTAATCTAGATCCCCAGAATCTATCTTTTGCGTTAAATCACTTCCTAAAATGAAGGAGTTTCCGATAAACTGGAAGAGTCGAGTGATATCTTTTTTTTTAACACCGGATCGGGGCGAACAGTATATAGGGGAGATCTTCATAACTTTGTTAAATAATTGTACCCCAAAAGTTGCAAGCTGCATTTTTTCTTCTTTAATTTTCTGTTCTTCGTAGTGTCTGATATCCTCTTTAACGAAGATTGTATTATAATTGCCTTCTTGGCTTGTCGACTGGGATGTGTTGCATGATATGAGCAAAAGCCATGGATTTTTGCGCTCGCGAACCCCTTAACGTGACTTTCTGAAATAAGGCATATGTCTATCTGTTCAGTATTAAGAAAGACTTACGAATCTTGGAGGTGCTGTTGTTGTCCATTCACATTCCACGTTATGATTTCCAGGATATTTGTCGTTTGGTTTTTTGTCTCCTTAAATTATATTGCATAAGTTTGTCAAAAATTCGTTTGTTTAGTATATGTTGTTCGTCAAGTCTTTTATTTAAAATTCTATCTAAAATAGTTTTCAGTATTTGGTTACCATCGTCATTATATTTTATTAGTGCAGCTTGCCTTATCACCTGCGAGTATTTCATTTTCTCGAATTTAACAACACGCATTGCGTTGGTTTTGCGTGGCTCAGTTTGTCGTTTTCCGGGAGCAGCTTGGATTCCGATTACAATACCTTTGTGTGTAATTGAAACCTTCGCATCTTTTGCACTGGTGTATTAGGTCACTGACTTTCCTCAGTGCTTCTATTTTGATAAATAGTCCTTAAGTTGTGAATTTTGTTTGGGTCTTCACTATTGCCGAACGTAAGCATGAACAGTGGAAGTTCTCGCTTACTGATTATTGTTTCTCCCTTTCATTGAAACTTTCTTCTTTTTTCAATATATGCACAGCTTCTAGGATCTTAAAATCATTTCCCTTTCGCCTACAATGACGTCCTTTTGGCACGATGACGGCCTTCTTATTTCCACGATCGGTGCAACCCAATATCGATCGCGGATATCCTCATTTGGGATGTGATCAAAACGTGTCACATTACTAATCCAACGCAACATCTTCGTCGATCACAAAGAACATCTGTTATGGAACGCCACTTTATCCAGGCTGCGTTATTGCGTGAAGCAGTTTCACAACGCAGTTCTCCATTGGCTGATAGCGTTGACCCGAGGTATTTAAATCGCTCAGTTCTGGGCGATTGGTCGTTAAAAATTCAGTATTATTCAAATTCAACCGTGTTGCATGAGGCGATCATTCCACTTGTGGACAAGTTGCTATTAGACGCTAGAAAAACAGCATCTCCATAAAGAAGTGTATACGGGACTGGACTTTGGATGTCCCGTGTGACGGTGTCTATAACAAGAACAAAGAGGAGTAGCGTGAGGGCGCTTCATTGACGAACACCAACAGAGACACGAAGCGGCTTTGATACACTCGCCAAACTTCGAACTTTACTTTTCGGATCGTGGTAGAGCAATTGAACCCAACGCACGAGTTCTTCTCGCACTAAGTGTTGTCGTAAAGCATACCAGATAAGGTCGTGTAGTACAAACGCTTCCTCTAGATCCAGAAATGCAATGTAAAGAGGGCGATGCTTCTCATGGTGTTTCTCCACAGTTCTTGACAAATCCGGCTTGATTCACGGTTATTTCAACAATTTCGCGAATACGGTTGTCAAGAATGCGTTCAAAAATCTTCAGGGGTATGGAAAAGTAACCAGATCGGACGGTAACTTGAACATTTTGCTAGACTACTTGACTTTTTTTTTCCATATTGGAAATCTGGTACTTTCTTGCCAGCCAGATGGTGTTCTACCTTTCTGAATAACCCGATTATATAATCAACTGAGCCACAGTGCTGGGTCCCAGCTTTCTAAAGCTCAGATGCGATGTCGTCAAGTCCTGTGGTTTCCCCCGATTCCATTCGTTTTATTGCTTCCTCGACTTCAGTTGCGCTGACAGGATGATGATTGTGGAAGTGGAGGATGAGCAAATTATTCAGTTGAAATCTGCTCGAGGTATTCTCACCATCTATCCGACGGTTGGTAAGCAAAGTACCGTTCTTGTCATAAACGCAACAAAAGTGTTTGATATCCTGTCTGCGTTCGTTTCGGCTTTTGACAAGTCGCTACAGATCTCTCGTTTATCGTAAAGATTTTTTTAATGGGATGCTCGGGTGACAGAGATTGCTTTCTTTGCTTCCCGGTTGGCCTTCTTATAAATTTGTGAATTGAACAGTGTTTTATCGTCGAGAAACTTGTGTTCGAGGGGTTTCTTTTCACGGACCTTTATTTCAACATCATCTTTGCAAAGCCAAGTATCTCGATTGATGTACCGCTTACCTGGCTTAGTAATTCCGGGGGTTGCAGAGGACACTTTGTGGATCGTGTCTTTCATTTGGTTCCACGATTCTGCGTGCGGGCCAGTGCGTTCGTCATGCTGTTTTGTCGGTGGCTTAACTCGCAGGACGCAATCAACGGCCGATGTTGAGGTGCGATGATCTCATAGGGAACGGCTTTACAATCAGTGACAGTGGTAAAATGTCGTCGCCTTATGGTAATATAGTCGATTTGCGTTTTACTGTTCCCACTATGAAATATAGGGAAATGAGACAATCGTTTGATGAACCATGTATTCATAAGTTCATGGGTGTCCTCAAAATCGATTCGTTCCCCATGGCACCTGTTACCGTCTGCCTTTTCACCCACATGACCATTAAGGTCACCGGCAATGATGATATAGTCGTCAGCAGGCACGTGCAATCGAGAAGTTGCCAGAATGCATCTTTCTCGGCATCAGGCCGATCTGTCTGTGGTGCGTAACCGATCATCAAATCGTTTGACTGCTTTAATGGCATCGCAGAAACCCTATGAGATGGCAATGCTAATATCGCATTGAGTATGTGGACTACCAAAAAAGAGGTGTTTATAGCCATTTTTACTACGTTTGCGTTCAATGTCGCAGTTTTTGGCACCAGATCATCGGGTTCTTTTTAGAGCGCAGATATCAATGCGCCTTTTCTGATGGGTTGCCCATTTCTCGACAGGACCCGGGCCCGTCCTGCCGCGTCGACTGAGGTGGACGCCTTAGCATTTTTCCGAGGCTTGTTACTCAATCCGATCATCTTTTTTCTAACGACATTGGATGCATTTTCCCAGTCGGCCTGTTGCAGGACCTGTCACCAAGGGAGATCAGGTAGGATTTAGCATAGTGGAATAACTCCAACAATACTCCATTTATCTCCTTCCTTGATCTCAGCATTTTATTTTTGTTTTACTGAGGATAGTACAAAGTACCTTGCCTCAAACCCTCCTTCTTTACCTGGGCTTGAGACCAGCATACTATATTAATAGCATGGCGGATTTTGTTTAGAGCAATTATTGAGTGCTTCTTTATCATGACTGCCGATAAGAGACTTAACTTTCTGGTGCTTATCGATTCCACTAAATCGTTCAAATAACCGTGAATCAAGCCGGATTTGTCAAGAACTGCGGAACTACTGACGCAATACACGCTGCACGGTTACTCGTGGAGAAACACCGTGAGAATCGTCGCCCTCTTTACATTGCATTTCTGAATCTGGAGAAAGCGTTTTACCGTGTGCCACACGAAGTCATCTGATATGCTCTACTGCAACATTTAGTGCCAGAAGAACTCGTGCGCTAGGTCCAACTGCTCTACGATTCGGAAAGTAAAGTTCGAAGTGTGGCGTGTGTATCAAAACCGCTTCGTATTTCTGTTGGTGTTCATCAATGAAGCGCCCTCTTACCACTAATTATGATAATAATCGTTGGCACAGCAAACCATATTGGATCAGGGCCTTGAAATGTGTTAGAACATTTCACTCAACACCGTAACGGTACATCACAGTATACTGTAGGAGGTAATGTGGTCAACATTGCGCTCGTCCGAAATTATTACTTAGGTACTCATTCACATCTGACTCGACTGGTATCCGTATGGCAGCCTTGTGCACTAACCACACACGGGCACTATGCTCTCACCACTCCTCTCTGTGTTATGGACAATGTTACACGGGACATCCAACGTCCAGCGCCCTATATACTGCTTTATGAAGATGATATTTTCCTAACGTCTCATACCAAAAATTATCTCGAGCAACTTGTCCAAAAATGGAATGATTGCCTCATGCAACACCTGCCCAGAACTGATCAATTTAAATATTTCGGGTCAATGCTATCAGCCAACTGCGTTATGAAATTGCTTCATGTATTAACGAAACCTGGATGAAGTGCCATACCACTACAGATGTTCTTTGTGATGGACGTATCAACGAACGTCTCAAGTCGAAAATTTATGACAGTGTCGCCTACGCTGATTTGACTAAGGTATTCATTCAGAGCTGAGTCGACTGGTATCGGACATCCAGTCACGATAACAAATCCCTCTGCCACCAGTGAGACTTGACTACGATAGACCAGTGCTCTAACCACTTGAGCTATCCAGATGTAGGGATGTTTTATATAAATGTGTTGACTCCAGCGTAGGAGGGTGATTTGATAAAGATTATGCCTTGCCCACAGTTAGATACTAGACAGCTGCCTCACTCCCCCTTGCCCCTCAAGGGGGGAAATCAGTGCGAGTACACGCGATTTCACGAGATGTACCAAAAACCCGATCAGCTGTGTTTGACATACCGCCCGGACTTGCCAATGTATTGGTGAGATTGGCAAGTTTTTGCTTATGTATAAGTGAATACGTGAAACAACTTTTTGCTATATGGGTGACCACGCCGTAGTATCAGAATAGCAGAAGCTTACCGATCTCTCTCTTACCAATACGATTTGACGAAGATTATGCCTTTTCCTTGTTTAGCGTCTCTGATGTGTACAGATAAGCTTCTGCAAGCACCTTTGCAAGTGGGGTCATTTTTGTAAGGGTACTGCCTATAGTAGATCTACTGTGGCCTTGCCTATGATGACTACAGATGGATGCAGGTAAGTACACATTCTCTAGTCCGTACCTTTGAGTGTGGTTACTATCTATCAGATATACTGCGCTTTGGGGTAACAAAGAAATGACAGAGAATGTGTCGCCGATGCGTCCACGTGGCACAGCAGACTCGGTTCATTTTGACGATGGGTAGTCAACCGGCGCATTCTTCTGCACTATTGGCAACTAAAACCGAACATCAGTTAACAATATTAGTATTGACATTAACGCTTTCAATCCCTGAATTCTTTCGGCGAAGACCGATTGACATGAAATTTGTGGTGGAAAGGGTGGCAAGAGAATCAAAAGTTATACAGCGCCAGGGGAAGTGGCACCTCTTCTTTAAGCAAAAAATGCTTTTGTAAATTTATTGTAAAACTAGTAGTTTTCAAGTTATTCATGTTCAAACATGTAGTTTTTTCATCGAGTAAGTGTATGTTTTTAAACGGTTTTTCGCAAGTAACTCGAAAACCATGCGTTTTATGTATAAATGATGCTAAGCAAAGTATATTTAATAACAAGAAAGATGATCCTTTTTACTTTTATGTAAGCGCAATATGGACTGAGTTATAGCTCGTCAAACTTAAATTTGTGTGGCTTAACACCGAAATGAATAACGTCAAATAACGAAAAACCAGTAACTTGTTCGTGGAAATCAAACTGAAGCTTTTTGAGTGCTTACCTTTTAAAACAGGTATGTTAGAAGTCGATAGGATAAATTATAACGGAGCTATGATCAAAATTATATAATTTAAGCCCCTTGAGAATCAATCTACTGTATTTAAGTCCTCGCAACAAATTCTGAAAATTTGGTGGATTTAAAGTGCGTATTTTATTAACAAAGTGCTATTTATTAAAAAAAAATTATTTTTCCGAAAAAAGGGATTGATGTTTTCAGATTCGTTGGTTTGGTAGTTCCGAAAATGAGTTCTGTCTCACTTTAAGTATGAACATTTGGACTCCATACTCACGCATTTTGCAATTTAGCTCAAAATCAATACAAGTTTCAAAAAGTACTAATCGAGACCTTTCATTTGATACCCGACATGACTATATTCGATGGAAAAAATTGTATCGCCTCATGCAAAAGAGGAGCGTAAATTTTTTTTTTCATCAAATATAGTCATGTGGGATATCAACTTAAAGGACTCGGTTAGTACTTTTCGGAGAAGAGCTTAGTTTTGACATTTGTTGGAAAGGTGGGGAGTGCGGGGGGTTGAAAGTGATCATTTCTTTAACGGACCCATTCTCAGAAACTACTTAACCGAAAAATCTGAAACAAATCAAGAAGCTGCCACTGTATGGTGCCTAGGCTCCGAAATACCCTCTATACCGATACCTGTGTAAATAAAGTTAATAATAGTACATAATTATAATTTTTAGTATTTGGCAGGAAAACTCCCCTTAAGTACATCCTAGAATCACGAAATTTGAATGTAAATATCACTTGAAAGTGGATGTTTTCACATAATGTATGCATATACCACCTGCTACATACTAACGGGACAAATGCACACTCAAATCTCTTTATAAAAGAAATACACAAAACCTTTCATACCTGAAGCGTCTAGCTTCCGGTTTCCCGACTTGTTTTTTTATGAAAATGGTCGAAGTAATCACCCTTAACTTATTAAACAATAGGAGAATTTTTCAAATAAGATAAGGTTTTGCCTTTAAGAGTTCTTGCCAAGTGGTTTCGGTTGTCAAATCATTTCTTCCAAGTAGACCCCCAGAAAGTGGTCCAGTAAGTGGCGTGACGTGTTTTGAGAATGAAGGGAATCAAAACTAACATATATATATGTAAATATAAATTAAGAAAAGAACTAGGTGTTGTTCCTTATTCTGCAATTTTTTTTATTTTCTTTCGGATACAAGTGTTTCGGGTACCACGTGCCCCGTTCATTAGTGCTAGTACCTAATTACTTAATCTGTCTTAAACTACCTCTATTTATACGGTAACATTTACATCTACTCATTACTCTGTAATCGTTTTCCATTTTTCTCATCCTTTCCGTTTTTAAGGTTTTGTTTGCAAAACAAAACCTTATTAAAATCGATTCAATGTCTGTCTATCTATCTGTCTGTCCGTCTGTTTGCCTGCCACACGCACTTTTCTCAGAAACGGCTATACCGATTGACACAAAATTTGATGAGAAGGTGGGAACTGTGAATGCCCAGACATGCAGTGAGTGATATCCTTCAACGTTGAGATTAAGGAGGGTCTCCATACATGCAAAAAGGGGGTGTAATTTAGTCATGTTTGATATCAAATAGTACTTTTCAGAGCCTTAGTTTTGACATTTGCTAGAAAGGCGGGAAGTGCCAGGGGTGGAAAGGGATAGTTTCTTTAACGGACCCATTCTCAGAAACTACCCAACCAAAAAATCTGAAAAAATCATGAAGTAGAATGAACTAGATGTCAATATCACACTAAAGTGAGTAGTCTGACATGCTAAATGCATATACGTAACGGGCTACGTACAAATGGGATAGTTCTGCACTCAAATATACTCAAAGAAGAAGCAAACAAAACCTTTCATACTTGAAGCGCCGAGCTTTCGGTTTCCCGACTTGTTTTAAATTGTTTCTGGTAGAACCTAGCTTATCCTCAGTTGTCTGTTAGCGCTTGTACTTACTACTTTGATGTTGTGTGTTGAAAGCGCATTGCTTATTTTGCTTGTTAACTATGAAAATGTAATGCTCGCTCTGATAGGTGAATTATCCCTTTTTTGCTGTTTGTAGAGTGTTGTGAGTTGGTCCCTATTCATTCTACTTTGTTTTTACGTGGTATTCTGCCTATTTAATCCCTACTATATACGTTTTTCATCGCTGTGCCTTTTATGTAGTTTATTTTCTTTTTGAAGCGCTCCTCCATCACTGGTGTCACTAGCAATCTATGTACCATACTGTGGTGAGCCGCCATTTTCTGCCCATATATGTGTTTTGAGGTCCTCGGTATGATACGCTGTGTCGAGGGAATAGCGCTTCAAAAAGGAAATAAACTACACAAAAATTATATTTAGTTCGTCAAAATCCAGGACTGTAAGTAATAAATAAATATATGATGGAAGGTCTATGATAAAGCTAACAAAAATTTGATTTGTATTTAAACAAGTCAAGGTTTTGCGTTCATCATGTACAAATATACATCAAAAGTACGTATATTGAATACCGCTTGTTCAATGCACATACAAATATATCTAACTGAATTTGTCACTACCCCGAAGTTTCATTTATATATACATATAATAATATAGGTCTGTCTGGAGTAATTGATACTGATATTAAGTGGGTCATCCCGTGTGAAGATAGTTTTTTTGGTTTTTTTTAGAAATTTTTCGTGAAGATACAAAGATACAAATAATTCTTCACCATATATAATATTTATTAATATCTTGAGCGTACATGAGAATTTTTTCAGCCCGGTCGCATAGTTCGTTGTTGAAATACAGAGCAATTTATACACTCATCTCCAAAAAAGGTGTTTTTCTGCTGCCACGCTAGAGGACGCTGCTACGCTAGAGAGCGCTGCAATCGTCTCAAAGAAAAAAAGTAAACGGCGTTTTAACGTACAGACTTATCGACAGTCCGCAAACTAGGATTATTAAAAAATATTGAAAGCTACATTTTTGGTGCCTTGTTAAACTTTTTTTTGTGAATTTTGGTGTTTTTTTACGGCTTCTTCAATGAATAAAAAAAGCTACTAAATGAATCGCAATTATACAAGTTTGCGGCCCGTAGAAATCTGTTCCGAATAAGTCGTGAAAATTTCAACGAATCTCATTGGATAGATTTTGGCGCTATTGTGGCAGCCGATTTTCAACATGCAGTTTGGAGAAAAAAGCATTTGAAAAGTAGAATGCCATTTTTAGCCATAAAGCATTAACTAGCCATTAATTTGCTATACCTAGCCCATAAACCTTAGGTTTCTTCAAAAAATACATGTAAAGCCTTGGCTTCAATTCTTTTCCTTTTAGCGAAGTCATTCGAACGTCATTCGGACCGACAAATACGCGCATTATTACGGCGATCGACATGAATCTGGCATGTGACTTATCACACACACATAGCATGTGACTTATCTATAATTTCTGAACGACTCCGAATATTAAAAGATTACTTTGGCCATATATTCTTCACTATATCTAGATACAAAGATCCCTAAAAAAAATTCAATTTCGCGGATCCGACACACAGGATGACCCCCTTAAATGATAAAAAACGAAATGTTTGCCTGCGACATTCCATGCATGTGAGCTCACTTAATTGTGCTTTTGACGAATTGATATGTTATGATGACGTCATACACGTTTTAGAATGCACAAAGTTCACATAAAATGTAAAAGTTTCACCCTCTATAACTTTGTTGATAATAGTTAGATTTCCTTCAAACCCAAAGTTATGCCTTATGTTATCCTTTATGCAAGTACCAAATTTTGTAGTTCTAACATGACCTTGAGGGGGTTTGCGGCTAAATGTCTAAAATATGCTAAGATACTATTATTAACTTTATTTGTGAGAATATCGGAACGGAATCTATTTTGAGGCCTAGATTTCAAATACACCACTGTGATTTTGTTCAAATTTTTCGGTTGGATAGGTTCTGAGAATAAGACCCGTTACACTTTGGGGGTCATAATTTGAGCCTTCACTCCCCTACCTTCCACCCGATATAAAATATTAGACCATGCAAGTACTAAGTGAGCCCTTTCATTCGATACCCCACAGAATATAGTCATTCTGTGAAAAAAAATTTGCACCCTCCATTCACATGTATGGGAAGCCCCCCCTCAAACTTAACACAAAATGGCGCCACTTGCTGCATGTAAAGGGAAGAATAGACCACACGATCCCACCCATGATAATCGGCCTAGCCGACTCCGAATAAATCGGGTGTGACAGACAAACAGACGGACAGACAGACATCGAATCGATTCTGATAAGGTTTTCTTTCACACAACAGCTTAAAAAGGGGTTATTTTTTATATATAATACTATTTATTTGCTTGTAATCGGGGTCATTTTGTACCTACGATACCAATTACGTAGCTAAAAATACCAACACCAGTTAAGGATTAACCTGGATCGGAATCTTGTAGTCAGAAGTCTGTCAGAAACGGGCATATCGGGAGCCGTCAGAAATAACCCGAGATCAGATTCGTATCTACCACCACTCGGCTTTTCAGAGTCCAAAAGCAGATTGAAATTAGTGTAGTAAGATGGAGAGGAGCAATCTCTAAAGTGCCACAATGTTAGCTCGCTTAGGATGTCAGGATGTCTGAGGGCCTTCGCCCACAAATTTCTATCCCTTTTAATCGCTTCTTGTGACAAGGAGGAAAAACTTCGAGTGTATTCTTAAGCATCAACTCAAAGGGCTGCCACTTAACTCTGAATGGGACATAGCGCGGCAACCTCGCCCACGCATCGTCGTTCACAATTTGCAGAAATGTGTTTCAGCTCCTTCCAACTCAACACGCCCATCGCTCTTAAAAAGTTATGACCATTCAAAGTGGGGTTCCTTTTACATCAGCATGGCCGACATGAATTTTCAAACCTATCCTGTGAGGAGGATAGGTAGGGGAAAGAAAAGTTTTCTTCTTCTAACCCCTTTAAAGGACAGCGAATCTCTTTAAACGATAGGGTTTAATTTTCCCGCAGTGTTAAAGGATGTCCTCTCTCTCAAACTCCCTCCATCTAATGGGGAGTATTTTGTTACCATCATGGTAAAGTTGAGTTTGCTAACCAGACCCCCGGAGAGTAAGAGTGTGAAGAGGATATAAAGAAGAAAAAAAATGTCCCTCCTTTCCATTTCTGTCAAAGTTATGGCACCTCGAAAGGGGCTATTTTCGAATCATAAATAAGGTAGAGTAATTATCGTGCCAACGTGAAAGGGGGGCTACAGAGGAGGTCACTCCCACCATTCTACCCCTCCCGACAATAGATGCAATACCATTTTAATAGCATGTTACTCGTTCCGTTTCCAACATATAACTAATGTTTGAACAAAATTTCACTAAGTGTATGGGAATTACAATTGCACAACGCAACGTTGCGCATCACTCCTTTGCGCAATTTGTTTGACAGTGTATGGGCCCTATAATATTTATGCCTTCGATATGTACATAATCTGAAAGTTTGGAAATACATATATGAATGAATATTTTTAATTTGTAGTTATCTGCGAAAAGACAAACGTGCATAGAAAGTTCTTCACATAAGATGATCACAAAACTTTTATGCTTAAAGCACCCAGCTTCCGGTATTCCGACTTGTTTGTTACTACACTGCACTAAACTTCGTGAAATTTGCTACGGTATAGGACCGTTTGTGAGCGTCACAGCGATATGTAGAACTTTCAATTCCCTATGTCTATCAATTCGTTTCCACGTTTCCACAGTTAGCCTATTGTAATGTATTTTTGTCGGTACGCTTAATTTGTATATTATTTGTTTGTATAATTACATGATGTTTTAAATAAATCTTTGCATAACCAATTTATAATATTACGGTCGCATATTGCATATTTAACTTGTATATTGTTTAGGAATGTGCGTGCTCAATTGTACATTATTGTCCCAGGTCACAAATATTTCCGTATTGATTTGTTTACGTTACACTTATAAGTTTCGGGTTCACCTAGAATGGTGAGGATTGTATATAAGCATATGCGATATTAAATAAACTACACAGTTCAGTTTAACGATCCAGGTTTTCATTTAGAATCTCATCAAGTCTTCGTGGCACTGAAGCCAGTTTTATTATATATGTAACAAACACCTATTTTATGAGGCCGTTTCGAGTGGTGATCGATGACTTGAGTAGCATCGGAGAAAATAGCACTTTCAACGGCTCGATGTTTATCAATACTTTCCAGCAGATTCTTAAAGACATCTACGTAACATTAGCAAGAACACTGCGGAACGGCAATTGCATTACTTAAGGAATCGCTCTTCTTACGGCCAGCCCCCTGTCTGAAGTCGACTCCCAGGTCATGAAGGCAGACCTTGCGGCTGGATTCACGCTTGCTTCAAATAGGTTTTCCGAAGTACAGTAACACAGTGCTGCAAGACCTTATGACAGGTTCTATGTGCAGGCATTTCCGAGTGTTGGCAGAGCTTACTTAGGGATTCAGATTATCTATCAGGATCACAATGTCACCTCTAGGAAATTTCTCCTGGACTATATTCAATTTTCCATAGAAAGCCTCATTTTCTTCTGGACCGGAATTCGCCATTGGTATGTAACACTGTACTGTAGCGTAACATTGTGTATACTCCTCATTCTGGATCGGCATCTCGAAGTCAGTATTCTGTCTGAAATGAACTCTCAAATAATGAGAGCGCACCTTGCACGTTTATTACATCACATTCACGTTTACTACGTCAGACTTCCCGGAGTACAATAGTACAGTGCCGCAAGAAGGAGAAAAGTTCTCTCTAAAGTCTCACCATTTAACCTCACATAACCCTAGAATATCTAGAACGCAAGGCTGGATCGCTCGTTCATGTTAGAGAAAGGGAGAATTCAAACTATAGTGACTCGTTTCACTCTCTTTCCCAAATGGGTTTGAGACCGTCTTGAAAGAGGGTCAATAATGATGGAATTTACACGAAACTGCAGTATTACGCGTCATGATCTCTTTACATTGTTGGACAATTCTATTCTCCTAAGAGGAATTTATGGTATCTACTATTCTTAAAATTGTTTTTACTTGTTTTGATAGAAAAGTACTTTAAGTGGTGGAATGGCCATGGAAATCGAGAAATTGTATATTATATCAAGAATATTTGCAACAAATTTCATAACGATTGGAAAATTAGGTTCAAAATGGTTGCTATTTATAACGCATTATTTCGTTGCCATAGAGTAGTTGTGCACAAACTTTTGAACTTTCATCGATGTATATACTGCTTGTATCACAATATATCTAACAGGCAGTATCCACACTCAATGGACCGGACTTGCGAATGTATTGGTAAAGCATATCCGTGCACATCATAGACCCCTAACACCTGGCAGTATCTACATGTTGTTAGTGCCTATGATGTGTACGGCTAAACTTCCCCAATACATTCGCAAGTCCCATCCGTTGAGTGTGGATACTACGTGGTTGCAAGCACAAGAGAAACTGAAATGATTTTTGGATGAGCTGCTGTCGAGTTAATCATTCCCAAAAAAGCACTCTCGGGAAACAGAAGTAGATTTCCTACTTTTCAATTTTTTTCTTAAAAAAAACCTTTTCAGTAAATATTCACTAAGTTGTAGAAAAATATCTAGAAAATTTGCAATCGCTATTTACTTTCGTTTTCATTTTGGAGCGCTTAGAAACGAATGCCGCGAATGCACTTTCCAATTAAGGCAATTTCCAAATTTCGGTGAACAATGTTCAAAATTGTACCAAAAATCTCTGCTTATGTCTAAATTGACAATTTTAACCTACTATAACTTTGTTAATAATCGTGCGATTTCCACCAAATTCGGTGAGATTATGCTGCATATCATGCTGCTGCTATCTTTCTCATGATTCTAGGAAGAACTAAAGTGGACCTTACTGTCAATTACTAAAAATTATAGCAATATACTATTATTCCCTTTATTTGAACAGATATCGATATGGAAGGTATTTCGGTGGTATGGTGGAAGCTTCATGATTTGTTTCAAATGCTTCGCTTGAGTAGGTTCTGCGAATGAGTTCAAGAAAAGAGTGACCACTTTCCAATCCCCGCCTTCCCCCATTTCGCATTGAATATCAGAACCAAGTAGAAGTACTAATCGAGACTTTTCATTTGATACCCCACATGACTGCATGCGGTGAAAACACAAATGTTGCATCCCGTGTAAAAATGAGTATGGTTTTCAACGACAAATGCGACTACCGCTCTTTCTGCATAACATTGTAATCATTCGTCCATTTATCCAAGCTGGTAATAAATTCACAGCTGAAAGAAGAACAAATTTGTCGCAACACAACTCTTTTCGCGAAATTACAAACCAAATAGAAGTTCACATAGTACAAATTAAGCCAGAACTCTTGAGAGGTACATTCTGAATGGAATCCAATGGAAAATTCCCAAGGAACTAAAGCGCACGTCTATGCCTCTGCGCTTCCAACGGAATGTTTTTCAATTTCCCTCTTGAAACGCATTGTAGCATGGTTTTAAACTTGCGCTGTGTAGTGTCTGCCTGGATACGTAACGCTAGCTGCTAATAAGTATGAACACTCGTATAGTGAATGTATGGAATAACAATAAAACAAAAATATTAAACTCTCCCAACAAAAATATAGAAAAGAAAGTTAAAAAAAGATTAACTACAAACAAACCGAGCATACGAAAAAAATCCAGGGTGAAAATGCAGTCATTGCTGAGCCTGTGAAATTATTTATTGTTCAAAACTACCGAAATCTATGCTGCTCAGGTGCTCTCCACATCTTGCAGTATCTACATGTGGTTTAGTGCCTATGATGTGTACGGATAAGCTTTTCCAATACATTCGCAAGTCCCAACCATTTAATGTGGATACTGTCTATTAAATATACTGTGATGGAGTGGATATCATCAAATGCCAGTTGTGGACCTTTATTTGTCAACAGCAGATATTGAAGTTTATATTGTACCGGCATAATCCGAGAGCTGGCTCATATAAATCATATGTGTAAAATACATGCGAGATTTTGTACGTTAGTAGCACAACTCGAAATGTACAGAAAGTCACTATTTATTTAAGCAAATTTTGTCCTCATTTTATATACATTACTATTCCCCTTCCGGTCGTCATTTTGAGGCTTATCTCAAGCCATCAAATATATGAAACCGCCGTATGTCAAATTAGAAGTTTCGATGTGTTTAGCTGCTGAATAAAATTTGACTGCTACCCCCGCCAACACCTATCCAAGTGTTTCCTTCAATTCGTCATCCTTCTGTATCGAAACATCTATATTTTAAGGTTTTATGTGAAACTAAACTTTATTAGAATCGATTCAATGTCTGTCTGTCCGTCTGCTTATCTGAAACATCCGATTTATTCGGAAATGGCTGAGACCATTCTCACGAAATTTTTGTGAGAATACATAGTCTTTACGAAATATCTTATTTCTGATATTGGGTGAAAGAGAGTGAGGACTTAAAACGTAGGCCCTGAAAATTGTAACAGGTTTCGTTCTCAGAACCTATCTAACCGAAATAATTCACAATGGTGGACTTATACAAAATCTAGACCTCGAAATACGTCCCATTACGATATCTAATCAAATAACACTAATAATAGCATATTACTATATTTTAGAAATTTGGCTGTTTTAGGCAATATTATAATGCACAACTTAGAAGGAAATCTAACTATTATTAACAAAGCTCGTGTGTCAGGTCAAAGCTTCCTATTTCACGTGAATTTATCGCAATCCAAGACGGGAATGACATCATCATCATATAAAGTGAACTCACATGAACGGCGCAGGTGGTATATCAAGGAATATTTTAAACTTTAGCTATGTACGAATGGAAAACCGTGAATAGAGAGTTCCTCGCATAAGAACCCACAACCTTTATACCCGAAATGCCTAGCTTTCGGTATCTCGACTTGTTTTTACTGGGCTACAATGATTTTTTTTTTACTAATCAAACCCTGGTATGTGCACTATTCAAAGTAAATTGGAATACCGGAAGCTCGTACTTCGGGTTTAAAGGTTTTGTGTTCATTTTATTGGTTTAGACCCTCCCAGAGAAATTTATTTAAAAATGATGGCTGTGCAGTGATTTCCGTATGACCTCTTTATTTTGGAAGGGCCCACCGGCGCACCAACAGCTCCAGTAAATTGTGAATTAGGATAAGTTACTAATTTTTTTTATTGTACATAACAGCAGCTAAGGAAGTAGACAGGATTTTGCTGATATATTGATTTTTGGCCGAATAGCGCACTTCCAAAGTGAAACTTGCAAAAATCGTATGAAAAACCGCCGGTAAATTGTGAATATAAAAAGAAATATGGCATACAAAAAAGTCCTACGTACTTCTCTAGACAATATATTTGTAAAGGTTTATTCAAAGTTTCAAGTTAATTGATCAAAAACTGTTCGAGTAATTGGTGCGGCCGGTTTGAAACATACAGTTTTGAGATATAATAATAATCGTTGACGCAACAATCCATATTGGATCAGGGCCTTGAAGTGGGTTAGAATACTTCATTCAAGACCATAACGGCAACCGTAACGGCATTACAGTACACTGTAGGAGGCAATGTGGTCAGCATTGCGCTCGCACGAGATTCTTACCCTGATTTGACTCGGGTACTCATTCACAGCTGAGTCTTCAAATCACGATTCAAATCTCATTGCCACCAGCAAGATTCGAACCGTGACCTTCCGTACGACAGGCTTGTGCTCCAACCACACAAAGTTTTGAGATGAACGGTTTTAAAAGCGATCTCTCTGCAAGCGTTATGGGCTGGTCCACAGTTAGATACTAGACAGCTACCTCACTCCCCCTTGCCCCTCAAGGGGGGAAATCAGTGCGAGTACACACGATGGCAAATTGTTTTGCCCTTGAGCATGAGCGAGATGTACCGAAAACCCGATCAGCTGTGTTTGACATACCGCCCGGACTTGCCAATGTATTGGTGAGATTGGCAAGTTTTTGCTTATGTATAAGTGAATAGGTGAAACAACTTTTTTCTATATGGGTGAGCACGCCGTAGTACCAGAATAGCAAAAGCTCACCGATCTCTCTCTTACCAATACGATTTGACGAAGATTATGCCTTTTCCTTGTTTAGCGTCTCTGATGTGTACAGATAAGCTTCTGCAAGCACATTTGCAAGTGGGGTCATTTTTGTAAGGGTACTGCCTATAGTAGATCTACTGTGGGCTGGTCGTCTATTTCCAAACACATTTCTAAACCTATCGCTTTCATTATGTGCAATACGGAAGCAATTCCATCATTGTACAATACCCCCACTGGAAATTGAGTCGAATTGAATGTTTCATTACAGTTTTGAGTATAACCGTGTGTGGTCAATTCTTCCTAGATTGGCTTGATAGCTTCATATACTTCAATCGGAAGAGCTGGTTTGTGCTTGCACTTAGACAAACTATTCATAGCATTAGCCTTTTGCCATGAGCATCATGAGTCCTCTCCGAAATTCATCACGGTTATAATAAACGGCTAGCTACTTACCTCATGGCCTTGTACTATACTTTGAAAGACAAATATTTAGATATATTTCTCAGAAATAATCTTTTGGAATGTCATTGTTTAGGTCCTGAAGGGCAATTTGAAACAAAAAGCCAAAATTCAGCTTTTTAAGGTTTTGTGTAAAACAAAACCTTATTAAAATCGATTCGATGTCTGTCTGTCTGTCTGTCTGTCACACGCATTTTTCTCCAAAACGGCTAAACCGATCCGAATGAAATTTGGTGGACAGATGGGAACTATGGAATCCCACGCATACAGCGAGTGGCATAAATTTAGGTGGAGTTTAAAGGGGGGCTCCCCATACATGCAATAGGGGGATTCAAAAAATTTTTTCACCGGATATAGTTGTGTAGGGTATCAAATGAAAGGTCCTGATTTGTACTTTCCGAAACTGGCATTAGTTTTGGCATAAATTGCAAAGTGCGTGAGTAAGGAGTCAAAATGTACGCATTTGAAGTGAGACAGTACTCATTTTCGGAAACTACCCAACCTAAAAATCCGAAAAAAATCGGGGTGGTGCGCCTAGATGAAATCTAGGCCTCAAAATATGTCCCATTCCGATATCTGCTCAAATAAACTTACTAATAGTATATTACTACTTTTTAGAAATTTACTGAAAAACCCCCCTTAAATTCATCCTAAGACTTCCGAATTTTGTACCAGCATAGGGGACAATATTTCATATATATGTGCTAAATTTCATGGAAATCAGGCAACTAACGCCAAAGTTATAGCAGTTCAAACTTAGCAATTTCGCACGAGTTTGCTGTTTCCAAAGCCATCCAAATCAGATGCTGACGTCATAATTACCCGGAATAATTGACATTCGCGTGGAATATTAAAGTCACATTTATGAAGAATCTATTTATCTGCAGCCCTTTTTAAGGTTTTTTGTAAAACACTTATGTGAAATCTAATCTTCGAGAGATGTCCCATTCCGGTATCTGCTCAAAAAATTTACTAATAGTATATTATCAACTTTTAGAAATAGACTAAAAAACTCCCCTTAAGTTCATCCTAAGTGTACTACATTTTGCACCGACATAGAGGACAGCCTAGTGCATACACATGCCAGGTTTCATGAAAATCCAACTATTAGTGGGAAAGTTATAGCAGTTCAAACTTATCAATTTCGTGCTAATTAACAGCATTCTAAGCCATACAAATAAGATGCTGACGTCATAATTAACGAGAATAATTGAAATTCGAGTGAAATATTAAAATTCCATTCAAGAAGAATCTAATTCTCCCTAGCCCTTTTTTATATTTGATGTTGGTTAAATTGTTTTCATTCGCTAATAATATTAACCTGAGGGCGTGAAGCGTATGAGGTTGACCATTATCAACACAGGGCTTTCCATCAAATGATTTATTTAAATCGCTTTCCAGAAAATAGAGGGCAATGGAATTTTCAGCTATATTACACGGAGCTGTCGTGCACTCGTCGCTCCTCACTTCTTTTTCTTTTTCTTCAGCCTTCAGTTCGCAAGCGGGGTCGGCTCGTGGTGATCGGTTTCGTCATTTTATTTTATCAAATGCCTGATCAGGATGTAATCGCGAGACCTTTAAATCCCCATCCAGCGTATCAAGCCACCATTGTTTAGGCCGGCTTTTTGGTTGCTTACCATTGCTTTCGGTGTTCTGATCAATACTAGTTGTTGAATTCTCGTTAGCGTGAATTACGTGGCCACACCATCGAAATCGCCTCTCTTGCAGTTTTTCCACGATCGATGCAAACCCATATCGATCGCGGATATTCTCATTTCAGACGTAATCGAAACGTGTCACGCCACCAGTGCAATGCAACATCTTCGTCCCCATTACCGCAAGACGCCGTTTATTGTCCTTTATAGTTGGCCAACACTCAGAACTATAGACAGCGGCAGACGGACGACATTGCAGTAAATTTTAGATTTGGAACGCGCGCTGATACGTCGATCACAAAGAACACCAGTTGGGGAATGCCACTTCATCCAGGTTGCATTAATGCGTGAAACAATTTCATTACGCAGTTTTCCATTGGCTGATAGCGTTGACTCGAGATTTTTAAACCGCTGAGTTCTGACAATGGCAGCAACCTGCCCTTCGAGATACTTAAATCGCTCAATTCTGGCAATGGCAGTAACCTGCCCAGAACTGAACGATTTCAATATCTCGGGCCAATGCTATAAGCCAATGGAGAACTACGTTATGCTCCTCACATAGGGAAGCACAAAACCTTTTATACCTGAAGCGTCAAGCTTCCGGTTTCCCGACTTATTTAAAATTCTACGATAGCCTAACCCCTTATGTGAGAAATTTTCATGCAGATTCTTCCGGCCGTATATAGCTACAAATCCAACATATTCCTTCATATTTTGCCAAGTAGACACAGATAGTATACTCACCCTAAACAAACAAACTGCCTATTACCCAAAACCGTACACATGCATGCACGTTTATAAATTGATCGTACCCATATTTCCGATTTACTTCGTGATGAAAAGCATACATATGTATATTTACAGTACGTATGTATATTGAATACTGCTGGCTTAATGTACAAATATAAATATAAATAATATAAATCTGAATTACACGACCTACAAACTTCATTAGCATGTATATACTATATACCTACAACACACATGTCTGTCTGGAGTAATTGATATTGATGCAAATAACTAAAAAACTAAAACAAAATATTTCTGTGCGACCGTTCACGCTCTAGAATGCATAAAAATCACAAAAAATGGCAAATTTTCATCTTCTATATCTTTGTTAGTAATGGTTGAATTTTCTTCAAACTTGACTAAATTGTGCATTCTGTTATCCCGTATACCGAAGTCACTAGGATTCTAGGATTAACTTAAGGGTGGAGGGGGGTGCCGAGTAAATTTCTAAAATGTGGAAATATACTATTATAGATATTATATACTATGCTATTAACTTTATTTGAAAAGATATCGGAACCGGATGTATTTTAAGGCCTAGATTTCGTAGAGAGGCATCACTGTGATTTTTTACAGAATTTTTGGTTGGATAGGTTCTTAGAGTGAGACCTGTTACACTTTTTGAGGTTCGTACTTTGGGCCCCCACTCCCCGAGGTTTCACTCTAGATCAAATATGGGATCAGTTTCGAAAGATACTAATTGAGCCCTTTCATTTGATACCCCACATGGCCACATTCTGTGTACAGGGAGCCTCCGTTAAACTTCACACAAAATGGCGCCACTTGCTCTATGTAAAGGGATCCACAGACCACATGTTCTCACTAAATTTCGTGACATCGGTCCAGCAGTTTCCGAATAAACCGGGTGTGACAGAAAGACAGGCAGACGGAGAGACAGATATCGACTTGATTCTAATAACGTTTCACACAAAACCTTAAAAATAGGCGGCCTCTACTTTCCCGGCCACAAATCCGTTCCGCTCTCGGCTGAAGTTACTTTTCCCCAGGTTATCATCTCACTTTATCGAATATACGAGTAATTAAAAAAAAGTCTCGCTTGTATATATTGCAATGTCAATAAATTCTTAATAAACAAATTTATGGTGTGTACTATTGGAAAAAACCTTGCCTTATCGATCATTTTTTCCCTCAAATGTTCCGAATGCATTGATAATTTTTTCAGATATAAATTCGAGGTTTGTGCCGTAGAGAAAAAAAGTCTGCCTTGATTTTTTCAAGCCCAACCCTCTTGCCAGCCTCGGTTACATTTTTCTTCCACTAGCTTTTTCCCTTTAATGAAACACATCCAATTATTTTTTCCTCCCCGGATGCATCGAATATGTTACATCGCTAATTTTTATTGAAGTATGTACTACTGACAAAAGTTGAAATTTTTCACCGATTTTCTTACTTTATCGAATAAATCGAACAACTTTGGCACTCGCAATTTGATTCGAATTTCAAATGTGGATGCTTTGCTGTTCTGATGGTGTTCTATGCAATATGGAAAGCTACGCGGAAAAAAAATGACAAGCCAGAATACCGGAAGCTGCTTCAGATATAAAGGTTTCGTGTTCATTTTATGTGAGGAACCTCATATACACGTCTTTCTTTTCGCAGATAGCTATTCAAATTATTCCTATTAAATATTCAAATATTCAAAATATTCCTTCAAATTTTTCCAATTTTTCAGATATATGTATAAAGATATAGATATTATGATCATCCTAAACAAACATTGTCTACCGCATACTGATGTGTATATGATTTATACGCACATACCTATCTAAATTGATAGCACGCATTTGAATATTTCCACCTTACTGCACACATATGTACATATATAAATACAAAAGTTGAATACCGCTGATACTAAGTAGATATATGTACATCCATCTGGATGGAACAATACCTCCAAAAATTTTTTATGGCTGGTCGGTTTCGATCGCAGGTTGGAGGTAATCTCATCGGCCTCCACCCAACCACCCCACCCGACAAAGGTATGAATTATTGTTTTTCCCTCCCGGCTTTGGTCACTGTCCCTTCACAGGTCCAAATCGAGTAAAAGATAGCCCTTTCTCAGTTTGTTATCACCGTTGAGAAAGGTCTGTGCTTTACTCCAAATCCATCGGTCAATCCTGTCTACCGGTGCCTAAAAACTGCCAATTTCTTGGAGCCTATTTCAGCTTACAAAAACTGTTTCGCTCGAAACGTCTCACCATAGGGTCAAAGCTCTTACTGTACAAGATTATGATCTTGTCAGTCCTTATGTATTCCTTACAGAGTTCTTAGCAAAAAAAACTGCGAACTCTTGGCCGTATTCGAGAGAAGAATCCTCCGAAGAGTTGTTGGTCCCCTACATGAGGATGAACGATTTCGTAGCCTACATAACGATGAAATCTTTGAACAATTCCACGACCGTCTGGTTGTGGATAAAATCCGGCTCAATATAGTTGCGATGCGCGGGTTACTTAATCAGTATGGATGAGGATGATCCAGCCCGAAAAGTCTATAATGGCAATATCAATGGTAGAAAAAGAAGTCGAGGCAGACCCTACCTGAGATGGAACGATGGCGTAGGTCAGGACGCCAGACAGCTTTAGAGATATCGAATTGGTGGACCTCGGCCGAAAACCGGGGTGTCTTGAGTTCCTTACCGGGTAATGATGATGATAAAGGCAAGTATACAGAAGAAGAATACGTTTGAATTTTTAGTTTCAGATTACTACAAGTGGAGATATGCTTCCATGAGTCCATTTTGGCCGGAAAAAACAAATACAAACAATTATTAAATTCATTAATTAACGATTTTATATTTTAATTCAAGATCAATAAAAACACATAAAAAGATTGAAAAAATCACATCTTTTTAATGTTATTGTTCTTGTTATTGTTTAATGTTATTCTTAAGCGCATTGATTTCTGATAATGCACCGCCAACTAAGACTGACAATAATGTTTTTTTTTAAACATTTTTTATCTACTTATTTCCGGCTATTCATTATAGGACTTATAAAACATATATTATAACTTTCCAGCAAGATTTCCAGATTTTAGGTTTGTAGGGTGAACTTAAGAGGGTCCACAGTTAATTTGTAAAATGAAGTAGTAGGCCATTATTAGCTTCGTTTATTTATTCATTCCAATTATCATTTGTGGGCACATGAAATCGTACTTCCAAGTGAATGCGCTATTCGGTGACTTACATCCCACAGCTAAATATTAGCCAAGGAAGGTACCTCTGCAAAAACTATGTACGGTCACTATGATAATAATCACAGTTGCAATCAAAGAACCTGACCACCAACTAAAAGGCCTTTAATAAGCCAAATTACTGTTTCCGACGTTCTGAACAGACTTGCATCTACTAAACAAGTCGGAAAACCGGAAGCTGGACGCTTCGGGTATGAAAGGTTTCGTGTAGCATGTGCATTTGCCCCATTAGTGCGTAGCACGTGATATATGCATATATTATGTGAAAATATCCACTTTCAAGTGATATTGATAGTCTTAAATTTGCAAAGAAGCGACAACTTTGACGTATTATAACTTTGTTAGTAAGGATGTAATTTCGATCAAACTTGGTAGGATCATGCTCTATATTATAGCCTACATTGCTGCTTTTGTGGTACTAGGAGAAACTTAAGGGGGGTTTTCCAGCCACTTTTAACCCCCCGAACTACCCACCTTCCCAACAAACGACAAAACTAATACCGTACTAACCGAGACCTTTCATTTGATACCCCACACGACTATGTTTGATGAAAAAAAATTAACACCCATTTTGCATGCCCAAGGGACAACCTCGGTCGTTAAATGCCGCAGTGACACCAACCGTATCCGAGCGTAAAAAGTTAGGGGAGGCTTCTCAGTATCGAGAGCCGGATCCGTTTAGGAGAAGCTCAATGATTATCTAAGGCGAAAAAGGACCTGAGCCACAGGAATCTTGCTGACCCCAGCACATGTGCGAAATGAAGATTGGAGGCTTTGGAGCAGAAGTCCGACCTGGAAGAGTCATTCTTCACTTTGCCTGGAGCGAAAATTGTTGAGTTTTCAGAATTCATCAAAGATAAATACAACGTGCACCAAGCAATCAAGCTCAAATCGCGGGAAGATGAGAAAGATTTGAAGGCGAGCCCTAAAGTTACTCCTTTGACGATGAAGCAGTCGACGCAGGTGACATCCAACCGTATACTCGCGGATGGGCAAACGAAAAAAGGGCTCGGGGAAAGGAAGACGAACACCCAGAACATCAGCAGGTTCTTAAAAAAACAACAAGTCGGGAAACCGGAAGCTGGATGCTTCAGGTACGAAAGGTTTTGTGTATTTCTTAGTACGTAGCACGTAATATATCCATATATAATATTATGTGAGAGTATCCACTTTCGGGTGATATTGGCATTCATAGCCTTCAATTTTCAAAGAAGCAACAAATTTGAGGTATTACAACTTTGTTAGTAATAGTGCGATTTCCATAAAACTTGGTAGGATCATGCTCTATATTATAGCCTATATCACTGCAAAATTTCATAGTACTAGGAGGAACTTAAGGGGGGTTTCTAACCAATTACAAAAAATTGTAGTAATATACTATTATTAACTTTATTTAAACAGATATTGGCGTGGGAGGTATTTCGGAGCCCAGGTACCATATAGTGGCAGCCTCCTGATTTTTTTCAGATTTTTCGGTTTGGTAGTTTCTGAGAATGGCCCCCTTAAAGAAGTGATCACTTTCAACCCGCCGCACTCCCCACCCTTCCAACGAATGTCAAAACTAAGATCGGCTTTGAAAAGTACTAATCGAGACCTTTAATTTGATACCCCACATGACTATATTTGATGAAAAAAAATTTTACACCCTCCTTTTGCATGTATGGGGACCCCCCCTTAAATTCGACGTAAAAGGATGTAATTCACTGTATGCGTGAGCGTTCACAGTTCCCACCTTTCTACCAAATTTGGTGTCAATCGATATAACCGTCTCCGAGAAAAATGCGTGTGACGGACAGACAGACAGACAGACAGACAGACAGACGGACAGACAGACAGACAGACAGACAGTAAACCGATTTTAATAAGGTTTTGTGTTTACACAAAACCTTAAAAGGGCATACCACCCGCTTTGAAGAAGGGTCCTTAAACCTCGGTAAGCGTGAAAATAGTGCCCAAAACACCAAGGGAGCCGCGGTACACGGCGGTTGGACTAAGGTTGGATCAAAGAAGCCAAAAAAGAAGAAGGAAGGGAGAATGAGGATCTGTCTCGTGGTAATCATGATTATCAGGGGAGGGAGGGGTGGAGGTTATGTAAGCAGGATCCGGAAGAACTAAATGGGAGATCTGAACTGACAACTTTTTTTTTTTTCGCGAGTCATAAGGCCACGACAAAACTTGCGTGCTCAAAACCATGAGATCGCTATACAATGCAAGGGCCTAGATGAGGTCACTTCTAAGGCGGAAATCTGCACTACCTTAGCAGAGCAGTTCAAGCAGCACGACTTGCAGGAGACATCAATTGTAAGCCTTAGAAAGGCGTATTGAGGTATGCAGACGGCGGCCATCCGGTTGCCAGCAGTAGCAGCGCGCTAGATGTCGAGAAAGTTCGTATTGGATGGGTAATTTGTCGCCTTAGAGAATAAATCTCATTGAAGAGATGCTTCAAATGTCTCTCGTACGGACATCTAGCGCTCGCACTAAAAAACGAGTATTTCATGGGAATCGATACTTATTAGAGAAGAAAAAGGACTTCGCATCAACATCAGCAAAGAAACTTTTAGCAAGCATGAACATGGATGTTCCAATTGCGACAAGTTTTGTATATTGGATTTTACTGGAGTTTTCTCCGGTATTTCTGCAAATAATAAAATATACGCAGTAGTAAAAAAGGAATGTGTAGGACATGTCGTGAAAAGAATGGGAACGCGGCTTAGAAATGCAAAGAAGAATCAGAAAGGCATTGGTGGAAAGGGGCTGGAAAACTTACTGATAAGGTTATTAACGACCTCACTACATTTTTTTGGGTTGGTAATCGTCGACACGCAAACTCGATAGAAGGAATGAACAAGAAATTTGGGAAACTTTCTTCCATAAATGTTCTATAGACGAAAATCCTCAGCATCAAAATTGTCCAGCAGGCGAGGACAGTTGGTGCAAATGGCGCAAAGCGGAAGCTAAAAGAGAACTGGATAGTTTCCACTACGTTTGACTGAAGAAGTTCAAATAGTCATCAAACCAATCTACGAAGATTTGTCACGAGATGATCTCTTGAACAGATGTTTAGGAGCAGCGACCCAGAATAGCAATGAGTCGTTAAATACATTGATCTGAACTTTCGCTCCTAAACACCTTCATTCTGGTGCCAAGGTCGTGGAAATAGCCACTTTTCTGGCTGTAATTATTTTCAATGAAGAATCCAATGGCATTCTCAAAATCGTAGTGACAATGGGATGTCAAGTTGGTCACATATGTCAGGTTTATGTCGACCGCCGTAATGAAGCGCGAATTTGGCGGTCCGAACGACGATCGACTGACCTCGTTAAAAGAGCCACAATTGACACCAGAGAGCAACAATCGGCCTTACAAGACTTTTTTGAAGAAACGGAGGGTGCTCTCTATAGAGCAGGTATAGCAGATTAATGGTGAGTTAAAATTTTACTGTTGATAATCACATTTAAATTTTCAAATGCGTTTTTCTCGAAACTGCATCTTGAAAATCGGCTGCCAGCTCAAAATCTATCCAACCCAATTCTTTGAAATTTTCACGGCTTCTTTAGTACATATTTCTACGGCCCGCAAACTAGGATAATTGCAATCGGACGGGTAGTTTTTTTTTATTCATAAAAAAAACCGTAAAAAAATTAAATTAATTAAAATTAAATTAAGTTTAAAAGCCCACCAAAAATTTACCTTTTAATATTTTCTAATTATCCTAGTTTGCGGACCGTGGAATATTGTCCACATTAAAATGCCGTCTAGTTTTTTTCCCTCAGATGAACACAGAGCCCTCCAGCGTGCCTGCAGAAAAACACCTTTTTTTGGAGATGGGTGCATAAATTAACACCTATTGAAAAATGTATCATGTATACGAGAGATATCAAAAAACATATGATGAAAAAATCACGTTTCTATTTTTATCCAGTCCTTCAAAATAATTCTTCAAAAAAGGCAAAAAAAAACGGCCTTCACACGGGATGACCCCTTTAAGGAGAAAAGCAAATTTCCAGATTGCATAAAGGAGCTTCAGGCATTCGACGACAATCGAATTGAGTACATTTCGTGGACGCATAACGTCCAAAATATCTTAAAAGACAATGGAATTGTTAAAGCTTAAATTATATTAGGGCAATACTGCGCCCGTCTGTCGGTCACACCCAATTTATTCGGAAACGGCTAAACTGATTGTCACGATAATTGGGTGGTCAGTTATTCCCTTTACATACAGCAAGTGGCGCCTTCTGTTAAGTTTGAGGTGCTCCCTATACATCTGAATGGAGGTTGCAACATTTTTTTCCACAGAATGTGGCCATGTGAGGTAACGAATGAAAGGGCTAGTACTAGGGGATAGGCTAGCACTTTTCGAAACTGGTTCGACATTTGATATCGGAGGAAACGTAGGAGAGCGACAGCTCAAAATATGACCTCCAAAATGTGTAAGAGGTTTCGTTCTCAGAACCTATTCAACCGAAAAATCTGCAAATCACAGTGGTGTACCTAAACGAAATCTAGGCCTCAAAATACAACTCGTTCCGATATCTGCACAAATTAAGTTAATAATAGTACATTATATTATAGAAATTTTGCCTGAAACCCCCCTTAAGTTCCCGCTAGAAGTACAAAATTAGGCGCAAGCATAAGGGATATCATAAGGCATAACTTTGAGAAGTTTGAAAGAAATCCAATTGCCACTAACAAAGTTAAAAAGGTGAAACTTTTACATTTTATGTGAATTTCGTGCATTCGCAGTCGCAGGGAAAGTTAGTTTAGTTTCTTAATCATTTATATATTAATATCAATTAATCGAGACAGACATATGTATGTATTTATATGTATATGTAAATGAAGCTTTGGGGTAGTTCCTAATCAAGATAGATATATTTGAACACTGACTAAGCGGTATTCAATATACGTTCTTCATATGTACATATATATACTTTTATGCAGGCAGTAAATCGAAAATATGTATACGATCAATTTATATACGTGCATGTATAAGTATATTATTCAGTAATAGGCAATGTTTGTTTGTTTAGCGTGAGCAGAATATCTACGTTTATAATAAGCACGTATTTCTTGCAGTTTGAAAAAAATATGAAAGACTATTTTAGTCATATACGAATGGAAAAATGCATGTAGAAAGTTTCTCACATAAGATGCACAAAACCTTTATACCCGAAGCACCAGCTTCCGGTATTCTAACTTTTATTAAAATAGAGCTGCTTTAGAATAATTTTTTCCGCGTCGGAATAGCAACCATTTATTCAGCTTAATTTCCAAATCTTCCTATTCTACCTTATGAAAAGTTTCCTGTGGTGGCCGAAACCTAGTTAACTTTACCGTATGTTTAACTTCCGCGAGTCTCAACTTTTGTGAGTCTCTATTGTATATTATATTGAAACAATATGATACACAGTAGAGCAAAGTGTAAGCGTAAGCGTAAGCGTAAGTGTAAAGCAAACATTTTACTTATGTTGCTAACTAGCTTCATTACGCACTAGCATTACAAAGCTTTCTTATTGCTTCCTCTATTTTTGGCAAGAAGTCCATTAGGCACAATTGGCTTCATTCCAGGAGGGAATATGTAGATGTATATAAGATCAACCTTTCGGAATCTAGAAGAAACCAATATCAAATTTTTTTACTGCTCCCCCACCATGACGTCGTCATCATCATCATCAACGGCGCAACAGCTGGTATCCGGTCTAGGCCTGCCTTAATAAGGAACTCCAAACATCCCGGTTTTGCGCCGAGGTCTACCAATTCGATATCCCCAAAAGCTGTTTGGCGTCCTGACCTACGCCATCGCTCCATCTCAGGCAGGGTCTGCCTCGTCTTCTTTTTCTACCATAGATATTGCCCTTATAGACTTGTCGGGCTGGATCATTCTCATCCATACGGATTAAGTGACCCGCCCACCGTAACCTATTGAACCGAATTTTGTCCACAACCTGACGGTCATGGTATCGCTCATAGATTTCGTCGTCATGTAGGCTACAGAATCGTCCATCCTCATGTAGGGGCCAAAAATTCCAAGAGTTCGCAATTTTTCTTGCTAAGAACCCAAGTTTCCGAGGAATACATGAGGACTGGCAAGATCATTGTCATTGTAAGAGCTTTGACCCTATGGTGAGACGTTTCGAGCAAAAGAGTTTTTGGAAGCTGAAATAGGCTCTGTTGGCTAACAACAACCGTGCGCGGATTTCATCATCGTAGCTGTTATCGGTTGTGATTTTCGACCCTAGATAGGGGAAATTATCAACGCTCTCAATGTTGCAGTCTTCTATCCTTATTCTTCCCGTTTGACCAGTGCGGTTTGATGTTGTTGATTGGTTGGTTTTTGGTGCTGACGTTGCCACCATGTATTTCGTCTTACCTTCATTGATGTGCAGCCCAAGATCTCGCGTCGCCTGCTCAACCTGGATGAAGGCAGTTTGTACGTTCTCAGGTCGTTCTTCCCATGATGTTGATATCGTCGGCATAGGTCAGTAGTTGGATGGATTTCAAGAGGATCGTACCTCTTGCATTTACCTAAGCATCACGGATCACTTTCTCCAGCGCCAGGTTAAAGAGGACGCATGGTAGGGCATCCCCTTGTCGTAGACCGTTGCTGATGTTGAAAGGTCTTGAGAGTGGTCCTGCTGCTTTTATCTGGCCTCGCAGATTGGTCAGGATCAGCCTAGCCAGTCTTCTCCATTTCGTCGAGATACCGATTTCTTTCATGGCCGTGTACAGTTTTACCCTGGCTATGCTATCATAGGCGGCTTTAAAGTCAATGAAAAGATAGTGCAACTGATGTCCATATTCCAACAAATTTTGCATCGCTTGCCGCAGAGAGAAAATCTGATTGTTGCTGATTTGCCTGGAGTAAAGCCTCTTTGGTATGGGCCAATGATGTTCTAGGCGTATGGGGCTATCCGGCCTAGCAAGATAGTGGAGAATATCTTATAGATGGTACTCGGCAACGTGATACCTCTATAATTGCTGCACTGTGTGATATCTCCCTTTTTATGTATGAGACAGATAATGCCCCTTTGCCAGTCGTCAGGCATTAATTCGCTTTCCCACACCTTGAACACAAGTTGACGATTCACTTGGTTTAATTGGTCGCCTCCATATTTAACCAATTCGGCTGTAATTCCATCGGCTCCTGGCGACTTATGATTTTTAAGCCGATGGATTGCACTGTTTCTTCTACACTTGGTGGTGGCAGTATTTGTCCGTCGTCTTCAGTTGGTGAGACCTCCAACTCGCCGATATTCCGGTTGTTGAGCAGTTCATCTAAGTACTCAACCCATCGTTCTAATATGCCCATTCTGTCGGAAATCAGATTTACCTCTGTGTCTCGGCAGGAAGAACTTCGAGGTGTGTAAGGCTTCATCCTGCTGACTTGTTGGTAAAACTTCCGCGCCTAGTGCGGTGGGGCCCTGTACTTTTCGAGTTTACAAACCTGTTGGTCCTTTTTCCGTCTGTGAAGTCGCTTCTCCGCTCGACGGAGTTCGTGATAAGTCTCTGCGCGTGCAACATTACTCGGTACGCGGCATTCTTCCATTCCGTCGCTAGCGTACATTCATCGTCAAACCAGCCGTTCCCGATGGCTTCAGTGTTAACTCTGACCTGATTGTCAGAGGGGATTCTGGGTGGTGCTGTTATTCGAGCTCGGAGTACCATGCCAACGAGATAGTGATCCGAGTCTATATTGGCCCCCCTATATGTTCTGACATTCATCAAGGCTGAGAGGTGGCGGCGTTCGATCAACACGTGGTCAATATGGTTGAAAGTGGTCCCGTCTGAGAGACCCACGTATGTTTGTGGACGGCTTTCCGCGCAAACCAGGTACTTCCAACAACCATTACGTGTGACACTGCTAATTAAATCATTATTATTATCATTGGTATCCCTATGTAAGCTATGGGAGCCAACGTATCGCCTGAATACAGACTCCTTCCCTACTTGACTATTGAAATCTCCAAGTATGATTTTGATATCACACTTGGGACATGCTTCAAAGGTCCGCTCAACTGCCTCGTAGAAGGTATCCTTCTCCGACTCTGTAGTCTCCTCTGTAGGGGCGTCAACGTTTATGATGCGTATATTTATAAACTTGGCTTGGAAACGCAGAATGCATAGCCTTTCGCTTATATTTTCAAAGCCAATAACAGCAGGTTTCATTTTTTGGCTGACTAAGAAACCTACTCCAAGCACATGGTTTACTGAATGGCCGCTATAATATATGGTGTAGCGGCTCTTGTCTAGCAAAGCGGTCCCTGCCCATCGCATCTCTTACAACGCTGTTACATCAGCCTTATATTGGGACAGGGTATCGGCCAGCTGCTCAGTAGCATTCGGTCTGTACAGAGAGCACACGTTTCATGTGTTCGTCGTTGCAAGATGCATCCTGTCCGAGGCTCAATGTACGTACTTTATAAGTACATACATATGTGTATTCTTACGCACGAAGTAAATCGAAAATAGGTATACGACTAATTTATATACATGCATATGGAATAAAGTACTCGGTAATAAGCAATGTTTGTTTCTTTAGAGTGAGCATAATATCTGCGTCTGTAATATGTACGTATTTCTCGTAGTTATAATATGAGGGAATATTTCGGATTTTTAGCCATATACGAATGGAAAAGTATGCGTAGACAATTTCTCACATAAGATAAACACAAAACCTGTATACCCGAAGCACCAGCTTCCGGTATTCCGACTTGTTTTAAATGTGTTTTCAAGTAATATTCTTTTGCCACATTTTCTTCAATTACGTGAATTTCACCACGACTTTGCTTGAAATGCATCCCCACACTACAATCGAAATTTTTTGAAAATTCACTGTGAGGATGATGTTGTGATTTTCAAACGCTGCAAGCTCAAGTCATATGCCAGATTTATGTTGATCGCCGTAATAAAGCGCGTATTTATCGGTCCGAATGACGTTCGAATGACTTCGCTAAAAGGACAAGAATTGAAGCCAAGGTTGTACATGTGTTTCTTGAAGAAACCTAAGGTTTATGGACTAGGTATAGCAGAATATTGGTTAGTTAAGGTTTTATGGCTAAAAATCGCATTCTACTTTTCAAATGCGTTTTTCTCGAAATTGCATGTTGAAAATCGGCTGCCACCATAGCCCAAAATCTATCAAACGAAATTCTTTAAAATTTTCACGACTTATTCAGAACATATTTCTACGGTCCGCAAACTAGGATAATTGCGATTCATTCAGTAGTTTTTTTTTATTCATTGAAGAATTCGAAAAAAATCCTAAAATTCAAAAAGAAAAAAAAGAAAATTAACAAGGCGCCAAAAATTTAGCTTTTAATATTTTTTAATAATCTTAGTTTGCGGACTGTAGTTAAGTCTGTACGTGAAAATGTATAAATTGCTCTGTATTTCAACAACAAACTATGCGATCGGGCTGGGAAAATTACTATGCACGCTCAAGATATTAATAAATATATGGTGAAAAATTCGTATTTGTATCTTCATCCAGTTCTTCACAAAAAATTTTAAAAAAAAGCCCAAAAAGATGACCTTCACACGGGATGACCCCCTTAAATGAAATATGTGTGCTACTAATTATTATCTAGCTTGGAACTCTTTCGCTTTAATAACCCAGCTTTGGGGAGATCTGAAATAATGTTTTGCAATTCTGCCAGCAAGCCTTTGTTGAGGTCTACCTTATGTTGTTGTTTAAAATTACCCATCAATTCTCCGTGACGTTTATAAAAGGAGACTGTGCCGGCCGAGATATTACGTGCGACCAGCTCCAAATAAGCCAAGTTTGCGCATTTCCGGATGTTTTGTCTACAAAATGTTCAGTCATGTGCTCGATTTTAAAGGTCCTGAAATTGACAATTTCAGCAATTTTGTAAACACTGTCCTTTTCTAAAACGGTAAATTACCAGTTCACGCTGTTCCATTACTGTATGATAAAAGAACTTAACAATAGTTGGACTCAGGGTTCCAAAATTACTCAAAGAGTGTGATTTTACAATAGCCAAACACGACAAAAAACTCATGAAACAAAAAATATTTCTGAAGTGCGCAACAAACGAAAGCTTTCTGACACTGAAAATGACGGTATCAAATAAGCTGTGAGCCGAAATTCGGCAATCTACCTAGAATATCGGTCCTGTACGCCATAAACAACAATTTCCGGGATTAACTTTATTCGAAACTCCTTTAATGAATATGTTAATACATATCTGCATTTAAAATATATCGATAAATCTCCTAGTTTTAGTATTGCAGAGATGTAAAATTAAAAACAGTGACTGTATCAAATAAGCTGGGAGCCACTGTAAGTATACACCTAAATTGGTCGCACACATCTAAATATTTATGATTTGCCCCCATGTGCAACAACATATATATACACATATATGTGCGTAAGTTGAATACCGCTAGTACTAACGTACACGCACATACATATGCATATGACTCCCCGAGTAATTTTTTTTCCATTGACTTTTATCTACTAAACCTTTCTTTAGAAAAGAACAGTAACCTTAACAACTAAAAACACAAATTTCTGCTATTAGGTGTTTGAATTAAAAACCGGAAAATTCGATGCTTTATTGTAAAGAGACCATCAGAACAATTCCATTCGAAATATTTGCCGTCGCTAGCAACGACTTTTACCCATCTTTCGAGCAGTTCACAAATTCCTTTGGGAAAGAACTCGTCATCTTCGGAACTGATCCATAAATGCATCCATTTTTTGACATCGTCGTATAATGTGAAGTGCTGATCTGTCAGCTAGAGTCAAACTGCGGACACTGGGTAAACCATTCTTTGAGGACCTCAGAGAGATTTCTAGCTGCAGGGTGGGAGAGCTGCTTTCCTTCGTGAATGGCTCTGAAGATCCGAGCCGGCTAGACTCTGCCTCCCTGCTCCCATAAAAGCAGTCACGGTCTTTGGAGTTTGTGGCATCACAACGGCACACCACAGCGCTAATTGGGCTCCGCGGAGCGGCTACTGGTACCTACCTACCTACGCTCTATTCATATTGCGGTTTTCTTCAATGCTTGGCTCAAACACATCAATTGAAGTTTGTAGCGATGGGCTGAGATCGTCTCTTTCGGTTTTAGCAGTTCATAGTAAACTGATCCCACCATATGCAGACAATGAGCGTGTATATTTGTCCTTGGAGTGGGAATCGATGATTTGGCAGGCAGACAACGGCGTTTTACGCGCTTTCTGAACTGGACCAGCATTTTGACCCTTTTTGTATCTATGTGTTTCCGCCATGTCAAACTCCAATCTAAATGTAAGTAACTTTATTTGATTGTGGCACATTACTCTCACTAATCTAGAATGTCTTTACTTTCAAGGTGATTGCCTTATAGCTTTAATTTCTTTTATTGTCAGGGTGTGCCAATAACAATATCGAAATTGTGGTATAGTGCATCTGGAAAGTGACTGGGACGAATTCTGAAAAGGTCGGCTAAAATGTCTTGTGGAAGTATCAAATTTTTGTTTTTGTTTCTGTGGTGGGGAAATTTAAATAAGGAAATTAAGACTTCTGGTTATTTTACCTAGCACCTATTAGCGACTGCTCAAATCGTGATTCTGAAGACCATAGCCAGAAAATCGGCTCAATATAGGCATGTCTGACTGGTATTCGTTAAGTTCTGGGTTAATAAATTGGATATGATTGAATAATACCAGTATAGTGGAGTGCAAGAGAAGCATATATGAGCATATAAGCATAAACAATAGATATAACAATAAGATTAATCAGAAACAGCTAATATACACAGTAAACAAAAACGGAAATTCTATGTATATAGTTATATGCTGACTATTGGACTTAAGGGGGTTTTGCAGCCAATTACTAAACATTTTCGTAATATACTATTATTAACTTATTTGAACATTTATTGGTATGGAGGGAATTTCGGAGCCCAGATACCATATAGTGGCAGCTTCTGAAAATTGGTCCGTTAAATAAATGATCAATTTCGAGCCCCCGCACTCCCCACCTTTCCAACAAATGTGTAGTGACTTACGCTAATACATAATTAATTACTTCTAGCTTAAATATTAAGCTTAACTAACTTAACTTTATTTCAATGGGTGGCTATTACAACTGTTTGACCTACCCGACCTTCTGTGTAAATTATTACTTTAATTGAATTAATTTTAATACATATATCTTCACAATTATTTTATATGCAACTGAACTATTTGAAGATTGCGCTGGATCGGAAAGTACTAACCGAGACCTTTTATTTGATACCCCACACATCATCGCACATCATTTTAGCTCACTCAATGCTCCCACGAGACCCAAACATGTAATTGAACACCACATGGCACGCGAATTGGTAAGGTAATTCGCATGCCGATATTGTGGACAGGCCTCTGCTTATGCAATTGCGAAAATATGTCGTTATTGCGCTATTTAATGCAACATGACCTAGGCTAGTTTCATCATCAACGGCGCAACAACCGGTATCCGGTCTAGGCCTGCCTTAATAAGGAACTCCACACATCCCGGTTTTGCGCCGAGGTCCACCAATTCGATATCCCTAAAAGCTGTCTGGCGTCCTGACCTACGCCATCGCTTCATCTTAGGCAGGGTCTGCCTCGTCTTCTTTTTCTACCATAGATATTGGCCTTATAGACTTTCCGGGTGGGATCATCCGCATCCATACGGATCAAGTCACCCGCCCACCGTAACCTATTGAGCCGGATTTTATCCACAACCTGACGGTCATGGTATCGCTCATAGGTTTCGTCATTGTATAGGCTATGGAATCGTCCATCCTCATGTAGGGGCCAAAAATTCTTTGGAGGATTCTTCTCTCGAACGTGGCCAAAAGTTCGCAATTTTTCTTGCTAAGAACCCAAGTTTCCGAGGAATACATGAGGACTGACAAGATCATTGTCTTGTACAGTAAGAGCTTTGACCCTATGGTGAGACGTTTCGAGCGGAACAGTCTTTGTAAGCTGAAATAGGCTCTGTTGGCTGATAACAACCGTGCGCGGATTTCATCATCGTAGTTGTTATCGGTTATGATTTTCGACCCTAGATAGGAGAAATTGTCAACTGTCTCAAAGTAGAATTCTCCTATCCTTATTCTTCCCGTTTGGCCAGTGCGGTTTGATGTTGTTAGTTGATTCGTCTTCGGTGCTGATGTTGCCACCATATATTTTGTATTGCCTTCATTGATGTGCAGCCCAAGATCTCGCGTCGCCTGCTCGATCTGGATGAAGGCAGTTTGTACGTCTCGGGTGGTTCCCTCCATGATGTCGATATCGTCAGCATAGGCCAGTAGTTGGGTGGACTTGAAGAGGATCGTACCTCTTGCATTTACCTCAGCATCACGGATCACTTTCTCGAGGGCCAGGTTAAAGAGGACGCATGATAGCGCATCCCTTTGTCGTAGACCGCTGTTGATGTCGAATGGTCTTGAGAGTGATCCTGCTGCTTTTATCTGGCCTCGCACATTGGTCAGGGTCAGCCTAGTCAGTGTTATTAATTTCGTCGGGATACCGAATTCTCTCATGGCCGTGTACAGTTTTACCCTGGCTATGCTATCATAGGCGGCTTTAAAGTCGATGAACAGATGGTGCAATTGTTGCCCATATTCCAACAATTTTTCCATCGCTTGAATCTGTTGCTGATTTGCCTGGAGTGAAGCCTCTTTGGTATGGGCCAATGATGTTCTGGGCGTATGGGGCTATCCGGCCTAGCAAGATAGTGGAGAATATCTTATAGATGGTACTCAACAACGTGATACCTCTATAATTGCTGCACTGTGTGATATCTCCCTTTTTATGTATGAGACAGATAATGCCCCGTTGCCAATCGTCAGGCATTGATCCGCTGTCCCATACCTTGAGCACAAGTTGATGAACCACTTGGTGTAACTGGTCGCCTCCATATTTAACCAATTCGGCTGTAATTCCATCGGGCCCTGGCGACTTATGATTTTTTAGCCGATGAATTGCACAGACTGTTTCTCCTAAACATGGTGGTGGCAGTATTTGTCCGTCGTCTTCAATTGACGGGACCTCCAACTCGCCGATGATCTGGTTGTTCAGTAGCTCATCAAAGTACTCAACCCATCGCTCTAATATGCCCATTCTGTCGGAAATCAGATTTCCCTCTTTGTCTCGGCAGGATGAGCATCGAGGTGTATAAGGTTTCATCCTGCTGACTTGTTGGTAAAACTTCCGCGCCTAGTGCGGTGGCTCCCTGTACTTTTCTAGTTCACAGACTTGTTGGTTCTCCCAGGCTTCCTTTTTCCGTCTGTGAAGTCGCTTCTCCGCTCGACGGAGTTCGTGATAAGTCTCCGCGCGTGCCCGCGGTCTTTGAGAATGCAACATTACTCGGTATGCGGCATTCCTCCGTTCCGTTGCTAGCTTACATTCATCGTCAAACCAGCCGTTCCGACTCCTTTTGCGGCTGGGGCCAAGTATGTTTGTGGCCATATCCATGATAACGTTCTTCAGGTGATTGTGAAGATCATTTGTTGATGCTTCATCTCCAGGTCCTCTGTTGACTGCGGTTATTGCGGCATCCATTTCCCTCTTATAGGTGTCGGGGAGGGTTGTGTTGTGGATGGCTTCAGTGTTCGCTCTCACCTGATTGCCAGAGGGGATTCTAGGTGGTGTTGTCATTCGAGCTCGAAGCACCACGCCAACGAGATAGTGATCCGAGTCTATATTGGCCCCCCTATATGTTTATTGATGTAAAATTAATTGTCCTATTTAATGCAATTTAACGTATTTGTGGAACATGAGCTGGCTAGTAGACGAGTAGATTAATTGTATAATAATATTTATTAAGTATGTCACTGTTTGTGCAATTTTGAGTATATCGATAGTGAAATTCGGGTAGGTGAGGAAAGTGCAGGAACTTTGCAGTCTTGCAGATTACTCACTGAGGAAGCTATCCCAACACCTGCAGTTAGATATAAAATTCAAATCTATCCAATGAGAAGAAGGAGAAATTTGAGGTCCGGTACGGATAACCGGCGGGAGTCGTCTGACTTGGTGACTGGGTCGGGCTCCCGTAAAGGACAGCACGGCGTCGAAACCGCTAGTCGTGGGGCGGTTCGACGTCTAGGCGCCACGACGATCAGGAGCACAGCTCCGCCTGCTGCAGCTGTTTCGCCACAATCTGAGGCGACCACTTCAGCACGTTCGCGTAGGCAGCGGATGAAATGGACTGAAGAAATGAGCCTCTTCATCATCCGCTCCTACTACAAAATAACGGTGGGGGCTTGTACAACATCTTACCGCCCCTTGTTGCACCAGAATTTCGTCGAGCGTTTCTCGCAATTCGTGCACGTGACTGTGCAGCGAGTCGCAGACCAGTACCGCTTTATTACTCGCAGCGACACACTCCCGGCCACCATCAGGGAACGTGTTCGACTTGAAGTCATCGGGGAAACTGGTGACCGAGGGTCGATGGGGGCAGAGGCTGCGGCATCAACAACACCACGCCGCACTGCAGGTAACAGTTTCAGTACTCGCCGAAGCACTCTTCTCCACCGTCCAGCTGAGGTTTCCGCTGAGGTTCGGGACGAATTCCAAAGAGCGTGTATAGAATTCTCGGATATAGATCCTTTACATAAACCACCATAGACATGCCGCTGCTGCAACTATAATCACTTGTGTATTGTAGTGCAGTTACGGCTGTCAGATTGCACGGTCAGAAGATTCGCTTTCGTGTTATTGGTTTGAGTGACCAAAGGAATCCACCATGGAAAATTCGTCTGGCACGTCGGCGGCACTCACTAAGGCAGGACATTGCTAGACTGATTCAGATTAGCACTGGCAATGCCAGCAGACGGGTGAGAACTACAGTGCAGAGAGTTTACCGGAACTATGTCATCCCCAGTGAGACACCGGTCGTTGAAATTCTGAACACACTAAAACAGAAACTTTCTATCATATGCAGTCGGTTACGACGGTATGGCGGAAGTTATTCCAGACGTGTCCATAATGCAACATACGCGAGGAACCAACGGAGCTTTTTCAGATGTCTCAACGAATCCCAACAGAGCATCCAAACAATACAGTTCTCGGTGACGGAAGCGAAAGAGTATTGGGGTGGACTTTGGAGGCTACCCGCCAAGCATGCTGAGTGGATCACCGTCGAAAGCACCCGCCATTCCAATAAGCCTGGCATGAATTTTGCGGATGTTACCAAAGAGGAAGTTCGACGAGCCATAAACATCTCGAAGCACTGGAGGGACCCAGGTCTGGATCGGGTGCAGAATTTCTGGTATAAGAAATTTACCAGTGTACCCAGTCGGTTGGCACGTAGTATATGTATATGTAGTATGAGGTCATGAGTCGGCCGGAGGAATTTCCACCTATCCTCACTGCGGGGATTACCTACCTTATCCCTAAGAAGGACGCGGTGCAGACACAAGACCGATCACTTGCTTACCAACCCTTTACAAATTCATCACGTCCATTATTAGTGGAAGGATCAATGCACACCTCGAGACCAACAACATTCTGTCGAGTTGGGTCAAGGGGTTGCAAAGAGCAATTCATTATCGACTCGGTAGTTGTAGGACAAACAATAAGAGGCCAAAGAAACCTTTTGCTATATCCATTATGCCAGGCCTTTTGATAGCGTTCCGCATACCTGGCTAATCGATATCCTACGCATTGATCCGAAACTAGCAAAGTTTTTGGCGACAGTCATGGAAGGATGACCTACCACCTTATCGGTGCGTACATCTGAGGGTTCTAATACCTCAGAGCCCATCTGTATACGGAGGGGCATCTTTCAGGGGGATTCGTTGAGTCCCCTTTGGTTTTGTATGGCACTGAACCCCCTTTCATGGCTACTGAATGATGCTAGAGGGCATGGTTTTGTAATAAAGTATAGCCTACCTGCTAAGTTCGAACTGACACACTTGATGTACTTAGATGACATCAAGCTGTATGCTGGTACTGACACAACTGAACATGTACTGAACATACATGTTCAGCCGTGATATTCGGATGGAGTTTGAATTAGACAAGTGTCGAATCTAAGCCATCCGCAAAGGTCATCACGAGCCGCATGCCGGACATAGCATTGGTGACCTCCATATCGAAGCTATGACTGAGACAGGCTTCTACAAGTACCTAGGAATTCTGCAAGGAACCCATGCTCGAGTTGAGGATCTGAAGGATGCTATGCTGTCCGAATTCCTGTGACGTGTAAAGCTGGTACGGAAATCGCATCTCTCGGGGAAGAATAAAATAAGCGCGTTGAATGTATTCGCTATCCATTCACTGGCTTATGCATTCGGAATATTGCCGTGGACGAAGACCGATCTGAAAAACGTCCAGCGGCGGATACGGACAACTATGTCCTAATTCCGAATGCATCATCCAAAGTCTGCCGTGGAGCGGATGAACCTGCCTCGTGACATCGGAGGTAGGGGCGTGGTTAACATGGCGGGATAACATCATCTCCAAGCCGACTCGCTGCGCGCTTATTTTTACAGCAAATAGCAGGCGAGTCCCTTGCATGCAGTTGACTGTGGGTTGACTCCACTTAACTTGAAGGATCGATCTTTCAATCCTCTAAGTGGAGTGAAGTCTGACCAAGAGCGTATCGATGAATGGAAGTCGAAGACAATGCACGGTAAACACGTGAATTGTCTTTGGCAGCCATTTGTTGATTTGCATTTGTGAACAGATGACTGTGTGCTGGGGAGCTCTTTACTGAGACGGAAGGGTTCATGTGTGCCATTCAGGATGGCGTAGTCGCCACCCGAGCTTAAAAAAGCTCATTATGAAAGAACGGGTGGAGAAGGACCAGTGCAGAATGTGTGGTTCGGCGTTAGAGACGCTGAACCATCTCATTTGTGGCTATACTCTTATGGCAGCGGTGCAATACATTACCAGGCATAATGCTGTATGTAAGGTTATCCATCAAAACCTTGCATACAAGCATGGGCTGATCACGGGAACATTACCGGTTTACCGGTACTTGATAGTTCTGCTTGCAGAATGTATTGGGACCGGCAAGTTCTGACTGATCGCCATACTTTATATAACAAGTCTGATGTACTGTTAGTTGACAAGACGGGTCGCTCCGCGTATATTATTGATGTTACTATCCCCCATAATAGCACGGAAATACGTGGAGAAGAAGGTGAACTATGAGCCATTGGCTCGGGAAATCAAAGAAATTTGGCGTCTCCAGCGGGTGGTTGTAGTTCCCATAATATTGTCAGTTACTTAAATCCCTCACGACTTCCCTTGACGTCCTGGGACTTTCGCACAGTCTGGTTCAAACCATGCAGAAGTACACCATTCTGCATACGTGCTCGATGTTGCGGGGAGTACTCGACGGATTCTCCCACTGACCTACAACCGGTCACCACCACCAGCGCCCCTTCAGTTTTTAAGTAGGTAGGGTCGTCCGGGCCTAAATGCTTGGCACTTAGTGCTAGTATTAGGTAAAATCCGTCATCTGCCGAGATTGTGATAACTCGGAAATAATCGTTGGCGGTATTAGAGCACTTCATTCAAGACCGCAACAGTACACTGTAGGAGAAAATGTGGTCAGCATTGCGCTCGCCGGAGATTATTACCTTGATTTAACTCAGGTACTCATTCAGCTTAGTCGACTGGTATCCGACGTCAAATCACGATACAAATCCCACCGCCACCAGTGAGATTTGAACCACAACCTTCCGTACGACTCGTGCTCCAACCACTCAGCTATCCGGACACGGGCCGAATTTGGCCAATATTAAATATAGCCCTAGTGCTAAGTAGTCACTCCGTTCTTGCAATTTACCCCTCTTTGAAACCCAGTCTCCAGAATAACGTTAGAACGACAGACGGAGATCGTCAAGGAATTCGAGATATTATCGACCAATTATAAGAAGGACGGAGCAGTACGTAAGACTTCAGAATACCTGGTAAGGAAGCTGGAAAAGTTCGAGGAGCCTAACGCGAGCTATTCCTCAAACCACGAGTAGCTGGTGCGGACTCTGCCAGCAAATGACTCATCTTCGACATCCATAAAGAGATGGAGTCAACATTCAGAGCTATGAGGACGTCATGAGAGATCAGGGGCAATGATTTGCTGCAGGTACTTCGGGAGGAGAAGTCGCATCACAGGACCCAAATAGCGGCGGCATGCTAGCATGCCAAGAATTACCAAGACTACCACCGATTCAGATTCTCATTTTTACTGGCCAGAGTAGGGAATGGAGCCAGTTTATCGATTTGTTCAAGACCGTGATACATAACAATCGGTCCTTGGGCAACATTTAGAAACTGCAGTATCTGTTAGGATACTTCGAAGGGGCCCCGAAGGGAGCTGCTTCACACTTTCAATTGAATAGTGAAAACTACGAGGCGGCATTAACTATTCTGGAGGAACGGTTTTCCAACACATGCCAAACAGCTGTTGAATATCTGGATGCGATCATCGATTTTAAAAGGCTGGATTATAGATGTGCGGATGACGTAATAGCCATGTATACTACAATCCGCAATTGTCTCGCTGGATTACGTAACCTGGGATTCACAACTCAGGATTGGAGTCCCATAGTAGCCCGCATCGTCATGCGGAGACCCTACGCATATTCGAAGAATCCATGGAGGACACTAAGGAATTTCCGACGGAGGACAGACTGTGCGCATCCCTCTTAAACAGTCACCAACAACTGGTAGCGATCCGAACGCAGCCTGCAACCTCACAGCCCCCAAGCGCAAATCGTTTATTGCTTTATTCAAGCCTACCAAGCCTTACTGCAAAGGGAAACATTTACCATTTGCCTGCGATGCTTTTAAAAAGCCTACAATTGAGGAAAGGTGTCGGTTCGCGAGGCAGGAGAAGTTGTGCCGAAATTGCCTAGCACATGCCTGCTACTGCTACTGATGAAGACAGAGACGCGTATTATCTACCCCACTACCCGGTTGTCAAGATGAAGAGCTCTACCACAAAGGTTCGACCAGTATTTAATGCCTCTGCAATAACAAGAACCGAGGTCAGCCTCAACGATAAGCTGTATTCCGAACGGAAACTTTATACAGACCATCAAAGGATATACCGGTCCAGGAGTATGTACTTTGGAGAAGCCCCTGCTTCGTTCCTGTCCATTAGAGCGTTTTTGCAGCTTGCCGAAGATAAGGAAGCGAATTTCTCACTTGCGACAAAGAAGTTAAGGACAGATTATTATATCGACAATTTGCTAAGTGGTACAAGTACTAGACAAAAGGCGAGAGCCCTCATCAACCAAAGTTCGGTGGATTTAACCTACGTAAGTGGGCATCAAATGATCCCAGCCTTTTGAGTGATATTCCTGAGGAACCCAGGGAAATTATGTTGCATGAATTCATACAAGATTCAACGATTGCCACCCTTGGCCTGATGTGGAACCCTACGAAGGACAGCTTTCGATTAAGATTGATGAAGTATGACCCAGCAAGGAAGCTGACCTATAAAGTATTGCAGGGATTTTCCACCCCCTTTAATGTCTCGCACCAATGGCAATTTCAGCCAATTCTTGATACAGAAAATTTGGCTGTCAGGTATCGGTAGGGATAAAAATCCCTCGAATGAGATTTTTACGTAATGGAAACGTCTTCAGGAGGAACTACCGGTTTTGGAATCTATCCGAATTCCCCGGTGGATCTATTATTCTGTGGATCATCATTGCGAGCTTCATGGCTTTTGTGATGCTTCCGAGGTAGCATACGCTGCGGTAATACAGTGTGGAAAATCAATTCTATCCTTACTCTAAGTCAAGAACAAGGTAAAGCCGCTAAAAACAAAGGTGTCCTTGCCGAAAATGGATCTGGTGAGGTCAACGCTACGACTAGATGTGTCTGCTATGTACTGCTGGTCCGACCCCACAATCACATTGGCGTGGATAAAGAAGGACCTTTCGCAACTGGAGTCCTATGACGCAAATGGGGTTGCTAAGATTCGTGAGCTTAGTGAACAATCCTAGCTTTTGAGTCACATAAAGTCAAAAGAGAATCCCACGCACTGCGCTTCGAGAGGCATCTCCCCTACCGAGTTGGTAAATAATCACTTGTAGTGGCAGGGCCCGTTATGGCTCTTGGAGGGAGGCGGCCCAGCAAACTGGCCTGTTTCACGGGCATTGCACCAAGGAAATCTGTGGGAACGATATTCAAGGTTTTCAAAGTTGGTAAGGGTCGTAACATACATGTCCCGTTTCATTATTCGAAAGAAAGGGGCAATCTGCTCCGCGGAATACGAACAAAGTCGGCTCAGAATCCTGCGGTTACCCTAAGGAACAGAGTTTGCGAAGGAGATAAAAGACCTGAAGAAGGGCCACCCACTAAACAAGAGGTTAGGAAACTATCATCTTTTCCTTGACCATCAAGGCTTGCTCAGGCAAACTGTAGAACGCGGACACATCCGGCGACCATAAGCATCCGGTTCTCTTGCCAAGAGAGCATTATGTCAACTTCCTTATTATACGGGAAGCTCATTGCAATGCTTTGCATGGTAGCGTCTCCACTGTTCGAAGTTATTTTAAGAATCCGGATTTGGATCCTCCTCGACCAAAAGGTGATTCGCAATGAGCTGCACAGATGTCTTACATGTGCGAAATGTTCAAATCTGCGCAGTCAGCAAATTATGGGTGATCTGACCGCCATCCCCCCCCCCCCTCCTCTCTTGCACTGCGGTGTGTATTATGCAGGTGCCTTTAAAACATGGTCGTCGAAAGGCCAAGCTTCAAATATTTTAATGGGGTATGTTTGCATCCAACCAACCAACAACATCAAACTGCACTGGTCAAACGGGAAGAATAAAGATAGGGGACTATAATTTTGAGACCGCTGCTGATTTCTCCTATCTAGGGTCGAAAATCACAACTGATAACAGCTATGACGATGAAATTCGCGCACGGTCGTTGTCAGCCAACAGAGCCTATTTCAGCTTACAAAAACTGTTCCACTCGAAAAGTCTCAACATAGGGTCTTACTGTACAAGACTATGATCTTGCCAGTCCTCATGTATTCCTCGGAGACTTGGGTTCTCGGTAAGAAAAATTGCGAACTCTTGGCCGTGTTCGAGAGAAGAATCCTCGGAAGAATTATTGGCCCCCTACATGAGGATAGACGACACAACAAAGAAATCTATGAGTGATACCAGTCAGGTTGTGAATAAAATCCGGCTCAATAGGTTACGGTGCGCGGGTGACTTAATCCGCATGGATGAGGATGATCCAGCCCGGAAAGTCTATAAGGGCAATATCTATGGTAAAAAAAGAAGATGAGGCAGACTCTGCTTGAGATAAAGCAATGGCGTAGGTCAGGATGCCAGACAGCTTTTAGGGATATCGAATTGGTGGACCTCGGCGGAAAACCGGGATGTCTGGAGTTCCTTATTAAGGCAGCCCTAGACCGAATATTTGTTGTTGCGCCGTTGACGATGATGGTGATGTTTGCGCCTTCGTATGTATGGTCACGATGGCTGTACATCTTGAATTAGTGAGCAATTTTTCAACCGAGGCATTTCTTACTGCATTTAAACGGCTGATTGCGAGACGAGGCCTGTGCTCCGAAATCTACAGTGATCATGGGAATAACTTTGTCTGAGCCAAAAACCAGATCGAAAAGAAAATGCAGAATGCAATAATGGCAGCACGACGTTACTTGGAAATTTATACCAGTCGCCCATTTTGGAAGCCCTTGGAAAGCTGCAGTAATGTCTGCAAAACAACATTTAAAGCACGTATTCGACGAAACAAAGATTGTGTCGACTTTCGAAGAGTTTACTACGATTCTCTGCCAGATCGAGGCAAGCCTAAACTCTAGGTCCTCGTTCCGCTACTCAGCAATCCAGATAATGTGGAGGTTTTGATTCCTCACTTTTAAGTTCAACGACCAATTAATGCACTCCCGGAGGCCGATTGAAATCAACGGAGTCTTTATGAATGCTGGCAGCAGCTTAAAGCCATCCAGCAAACCTTTTGGAGAAGGTGGGCTCAGCAGTATTTGCACAACTTACAGGTTCGGATGAAATGGGACAAAGTGAACTCAAGTGTGAGGTCCGGTCAGCTGGTACTCCAATAAAGGGGCCATTAGCGCGTATCTGTGCAATCCATCCAGGAGACGACGGAGTAGTCCGAGCGGTTTCGGTTCAGTATCATGGCTCTTCAAGGAAAGAAGTTGGTACAATCAACTTGTGTTCCCTACCGGTAGAGCTACTAAACAACCAGGAGGTGATATCTTCCGAAATAAGACCATGTGGAGGAACTAGGCGAATCAAGAGTGGTTCGTGGATACCTGAGGATTGAGGCGGACTTTATGATGCATGCGATGATCAAGGATCGCCAAAACACGACAGAGGTGCTAGAACAAACTAGAAGGATGTGCCGTGAAACCACAAAAGTTATGTCGACCACATACTGCGACGCCCTGTTAAGGCATCTTCAATTCAAATATGAAGGCATCGTCCGAAAGATCGAGGAGATGCTCAACGTCCCGGAAGCGGGGAGACAGGAAGGATTTACTGGGCAAAGTACTAACCGCCCTTTTCGGTATAAACCACGAAGTATACAGAGACATCGATGAACTCCGGCACGACCACCTTGTGGGACTGCAGACTTCGGCCCGACAAAATGTGCTCTTAAACCCTCGGGTTGAGGCATATCATTCTGCGGTTTCTAATCGACTGAAAGGGTTTGGCGGGAAGCTGAACTCTGTCATCAGAGCAGTCAACGAAATGAGTAGCTGGTTTGGGCGAGTCGATTTGGCGAGTCTAAGTGTTCAGGTGGTGTCCGCAGACTTAACGGCTGTGTATTATTACGACGAGCTGGACACTAAGTACTCCGGAATTCTACCCACGCTCTATAGCCACGGAGATCTCCTGGGTCTTGTAACGAAAAAACCTGTGGATGACGTCCGTAACAAAATTGGACCTCGTTTGAAATACTACCAATACCGCATGCTACTCCATAGAGAGGGCGGTCAGATGAAGATCTTCGGCATCCTCTGCATAGTTGGACCCCATGGCTATTGGTTGCTTCACGTTACCGCAATTCCCCGAGCTGATGGGGAAGGGCGATATTTTATTCCTCAGATCAACGTTTCCACGATCGTCATTGACTGCAACCACGAAAACTATTTTGAGCTCAATGGGGACGAGTTCGCATCGTGTAACCGTCTCAGTGAGAGCTTTTTATGGTCACCCAAGCTAATCAAGGACATAGATGAGATACGGAACTGCGCGATTGGTACAATTTTCGAACGCCCATACAAACCGACATGCCCGTTGTATTCTGTTTCAAGTAACAAGGCGACTTGGAAGGAGCTAATGGGGCGCAACAGCCTTCATGATGTCACTGTACAATTTTGAGTGTGTCGCTAGTGAAATCGGTGAGAACATTGAATTGATTCTTAAGTATATATGGAGTAAGTCAGAATTAAAAAGGGGAGTGTGAGAATTTAGTTAGCACGGTGAAATAAACCTATTAAGTATTACTTACTTAACCATCTTTTGCTTTCCTCCTCATCCTCATTTTTAAGATTAATCGTCCTCTACAACCATTGAGGACATTACTTCCACCTGAGTTGTGCAGACTGGAGCGGTAGCCTATTAGGTACAAACATGCCCCTTTTGCATGTATGGAGACCCCCTTAAATTCGGCATAAAATGATGTAACCCACTGAATGTGTGACCGTTCACAGTTCCCACCTGTCAATCGCTATAACCATCTCCGAAAAAAAATGCGTGTGATAGACAGACAGACAGTAAACCGATTTTAATAAGGTTTTGTTTTATACAAAACCTTAATAAAAGAGGGTTAAACTGAAATGGCAACCGTGAAAAGGAAAGAACATTTGACCCCAGGCCCAGGCCAACTGCGTTGAATATTCAATTTACACAGCATGAAATGGGTTTCATGGTAATAATGATATTATAGGTAATCATGAACCATTTACTTCGTTCTCAACAAAAACTTCCGCGAAACAAAGTGCAATCGATCGATATATCACGATTATCAAAAGGCGATGCAGGCCGCAGATAGTCTCGAAACTCACTACAAAAGTCAGCAGATCCAGCGAAAACAAATTCCACCTCGTGGCAACACAAGCTGAAAACGATATATTATGTGAGAGTATCCACTTTCGGGTGATATTGACATTTATAGTATTCAATTTTCAAAGAAGCAACAAATTTGAGGTATTATAACTTTGTTAGTAATAGTGCGATTTCCACCAAACTAAGATCATGCTCTATATTATAGCCTATATCACTGCAAAATTTCATGGTACTAGGATGAACTTAAGGGGGGTTTCTAGCCAATTACAAAAAATTGTAGTAATATACTATTATTAACTTTATTTAAACAGATATCGGCATGGAAGGTATTTCGGAGCCCAGGCACCATATAGTGGCAGCCTCTTGATTTTTTTCAGATTTTTCGGTTTGGTAGTTTCTGAGAATGGCCCCCTCAAAGAAGTGATCACTTTCAACCCCCCGCGCTCCCCACCCTTCCAACGAATGACAAAACTAAGATCGGCTTTGAAAAGTACTAATCGAGACCTTTCATTTGATACCCCACATGACTATATTTGATGAAAAAAAATTTTACACCCCCCTTTTGCATGTATGGGAACCCCCCCTTAAATTCGACGTAAAAGGATGTAATTCACTGCATGCGTGAGCGTTCACAGTTCCCACCTTTCTACCAAATTTAGTGTTAATCGTTATAACCGTCTCCGAGAAAAATGCGTGTGACGGACAGACAGACAGACAGATAGACAGTAAACCGATTTTAATAAGGTTTTGTGTTTACACAGCACACTACACAGCAAAACTTAAGAGCAGCAAAGGTCTGTGCGTAGTAATTAAGGGCATTGAACCGAAAGCTAATCCCAATGAAGTAAAAGAGGTACTTACGGGGATAGGATATGTGGTGAAATCTGTTAATGTTATAATAAACCGTCAATACAACCGTTATTCAAGTTGGGCTTACTCCAGAGGGTCGTAAGTTGGGAAAGAAAGGAGGAGAATCACCGTGGAAGAACGACATAAACACAATGGTCCTGTCCAGTGCATGAACTGTTAAGAAATTGGTGTCACCGAAACGTATTGTACACTTTCTAGTGTGTGCGCGATTTGCGGTGAGTTCCACAAAACAATTCTTTGCACCAAAAATAAGTCGGAATAGCGGAAACTGGCGCTTCAAATATAAAGGTTTTGTATTCATCTTATGTGAAAAACTTTCTACGCACATTTTTCCATTGGTATATGGCTAAAAACCCAAACTATTCCTTTATACTTTTTTCAAGCTACAAGAAATACGTACATATTACAGACATAGATATTATGCTATTAGTACTGGGCAAAAAAACCCGATCAGTGAGAAAATCTGATTTTTGAGAAAAAATATGGAGCTGACAAAAAAGTAAATATAAGGGTTTTTGTGTATTGATATTTTGCACTAAAAATTGTTGGAGAAAAAAGAAAACTATGTAAAATTTTTCAGGAGGGACTTTTATTCAAAATTATTCTACTTTACGAAAAATAGGTAAATTTAGTTTATATTTCATATCAATCACAAAACTCGTCGTACCAGAATAATTTTTTTTTTGTTTACTTAATAACAAAACAATAAACTCATAAATGTTGAATTAGTATTTCGTTGCACCTCGTTTTTTCTTAATTACGGCTCTAATCCTCGCTGGCATTGATGAAATAAGATTCTGCAGAATATGCAGGTCAACTTCATCATCCCACATCCTTAAGAGGATTAAGTCAAACTCATGTTGGCTTTTCGGCTTCTGTGCAGCTACCTTTTTCTCCATTAGTGCCCACAAGTTTTCTATGGGGTTTAAATCCATGCTGTTCCCGGGCCAAGTTAGCTGCTCTACTGAGTTTTCGGGCAGAAACTTGCGCACCTCCAAAGCAAAAAAGGTTAAATAATATCAGATGCTCCTCCAAGATTCATTTATAGGCTGCACCATTGACTGTTTCACCAATTAATGAAAGTCCTTTCACACCATAAAACGACAAGCAGCCCCAGATCATCTTGTTCACCCGCTGGTGTACTGTGATCTGAATACACTCCCCACTGAATCGCTCACCTGATCTTCTCCATACGTGGTGGATCCCATCCAAGCCAAAAATATTAAATTGGAATTCATCGGAGAATATTATACTTTACGCGTTCTTCCATTTTAAAAATGCTTTCTTGCGGGACACCGGCCATGAAGTTCGCCCTCTCTGAGCCTCCGACGAACCGTTGATGCATCGATTTCTGTCCCAGCGGCATTCTTGAGCTCCTTTTAATGTCCAATGAACTTTTGAACCGATCCCACAGACAGAATTTCCGCATCAGTCGGTTTTCGGCTAATGTAGTCTTTTTCGTATTTCCAGTTCCTTATTTCCGGGCAGTGCACCCAGTGGCTCGAAATTTTTTTAAAAAGTCAGCTACAGAGGACTAACTAAAGCCCACAACGTCCGGTATTTGACGTGTGCTATATTTTTTATGAAATAAGGTAATTATTTCTCCTCGGTCGATATTACTCATTTTACGTGTTTTTGCCATTTTTTTCAATTAATGCACTTCAAAAACTTACCAGTGCAAGAAACTACAATCTAACGGTACAAATTCTTTCTTCATATTTGTATATATACAACAACAAAAAAAACTACTTATCAATCCCAATTAAAATAACGAATTTACGCGAAATTAAGTAGGGCTCACTTAACTGATCGGATTTTTTTGCCCAGTACTGTATATCAATTTATCGTACACCTATTTTCGATTTACTACGTGCATAAAAGTATACATATGTGCATGCCGTTTGTTCAATGTACAAACATATCTATCTAAATTAGGCACTACCCCAAAGCTTCATTAGCATATACATATAAATACATACATATGGCTGTCTCGAGTAATTGATATTGACATATAAATGATTAAAAAATTGAAACAAAGTATTTCCAATTTGCGTGTACTCACTTTGTTGTGTTATGATGACGTCATACACGTTTTAGAATGCAAAAAATTAAGATAAAATGTAAAAGTTTCACCTTCAGTAAATGCCCAAAGTTATGCATTATGTTATTTCCTATGCAAATGCCAAAATTTAAATTTTCATTTCATTTCATTCGCATAGTTCGTTATTGAAATACAGAGCAACCATCTCCAAAAAAAGGTGTTTTTCTGCTGCCACGCTAGAGGGCGCTATGATCATTTTAAAGAGTAAGTAAACGGCATTTTAATGTACAGACTTAACTACAGTCCGCAAACTAGGATTATTAAAAAATATTAAAACTAAATTTTTGGTGAATTTTGGTGTTTTTTAACGGCTTCTTCAATGGATAAAAAAAACTACTGAATGAATCGCAATTATCCTAGTTTGCGGATCGTAGAAATATGCTCTGAATAAGACGTGAAAATTTCAAAGAATTTCGTTGGATAGATTTTGGGCTATGGTGGCAGCCGATTTTCAACATGCTGTTTCGAGAAAAACCCATTTAAAAAGTAGAATGCGATTTTTAGCCAAAAACCTTAACTGACTATTAATCTGCTATACATAATCCATAAACCTTAGGTTTCTTGAAGAAAGACATGTATAGCCTTGGCTTCAATTCTTGTCCTTTTAGCCAAGTCATTCGGACCGATAAATACAAGCTTTATTACGCCGATCGACATAAATCTGGCATGTGACTTATCATGTGTTCAACACTATAACTCCCAAACGACTCCGAATATCAAAAATTCACTCTACCCATATATTCTACACTATATCATACAATTGATGTCAAAAAAAAAAAAAATCGATTCCGCGACTCCGGCACACGAGATGACCCCCTTAAGGGAACAATTTCATCACTACTGCAGACTACCATGCGAGTCACTCCCACTGGGGCTCAAGGTTAATCTCTCCTAAAAGTAAAGAATTGTATGAGGTGATCTTAGGGCGCAAACTTGACCACATATCAGGGGGTCATCCTAGTTACTGGCCGACTGACATCAACAAAATTCTAGATCTAATTCGATTTTGGAGTCTCAAAAAGAATATCACAACAATGTACAATGACCCAAACAGTCTACGAGCCGCCGTCAAACCATTCTGACATGACAAACAATTCCACTAATTTGCCAACATATAGACCGGAAATCGACAATAGTGTTTCGTTAGACATTAGATTAAAGAGTAAATCTGATATTGACGAAGCGCTTGAGTGTTTGAATGAAATTATACTGCAAGCAGCATCTAAGGTAATTTACACGTTGACAATCTTAAAGCTTTTTCGCCACAAAAGACGAGCACAGAGATGGCAGAATGGCAATTATACAGGTCTCCACGAATGGAAAGTAAACTCGACGAAGCTACAAAACTGCTTAAAACAGCACGACCAACGTTCATTGAGTCGCCGTTAAGAACTGTCGCAGGCAATTGCGCAAGAAGCAATGAAGACAAAACCAGAGGTTTCGCAGCTCACCCAGAAGAAGTATTCCAACCAATCAATCGGCAATGCCATTTGGACTTTCCAGATGGTCAATTAACATCAACCTGAATCACCTGCAAACATCCTTAAAAAACTTCAAAATATCACTAAGGAAAAAGTCAACCCCAGGCTCCAGGATATGATTTAGTCACTTCTTTCATATTAAAACAGCTGCCAGTAAAAGCCCTCAAATAGCTATGCTATATCTTCAATGCAATCTTGAGAATCGGATATTTTCAAAATTATTGGAAGAATACAATAGTATCAAAGGATACCACTCAAATCAAATCATAGAGAGCGTTAACCCTTCTGCCCACAATATTTAAAGTATTAGAAAAACTACTACTTCACAAGCTATAGCCGATCCTAGCAGATAGCAACCTGATACTTGATCACCAATTCGATTTAGGAACCAACACAACACAATAGAACAGTGCACCGAATTATATTAGAAATAAACAATGCTCTCGAAGGAAGAAGCTATTGTACCGCAGTATTTCTAGATGTGACCCAAGCGACTTCTAGCTTCTTGTGAGCGCTTGGTATCGCACTGTCGTCCGCAAAGGTGGAGAAGGACAGATGAGCGCAGGTGGGTAGGTATGCTATAAATAGCAGGGATAGCATCGGGCCAACGACACTACCTTGCGGCACGCCTGTTTCGATGTTATATTTGCTAGACGTATAGCTGTCATGTTTAACGAAGAGCTTTCTGCCAGTGATGTAGGGGGCCATTGATTTATGAAAAACAGAAGGTAACATCTTATTGATTTTGTAAATGAGGCCTTGATGGCACACCTTATCAAGCGCTTGCACAATATCTAGAAAATGCACGGAGCAGTAGCCTTTGCCTTCGAAATTTTTGTTTATTTCTGTGACTATACGGTGCGCCTGTTCAATTGTTCCATGCCTTCGTCTGAAACCGAACTGATCGGATGCTATTATTCTGCTTAGGCGGAGCAGCAACATGGACAGCAGAAACTTCTCAAATAATTTTGAGATGACCGGTAGAAAAAGGGTCTATATGACGTCAATTTGCTGGTCCTTACCTATCTTCGCGATCATTTTGACCTGCGACACCTTCCAATCAGCATGAATGTATCCGAGGCGCATAATTCTGTGTTAAATACGATTAAAATGGATACGCGCAGCATTAGGCAATTTTCTGGTCGTTACAAAGTCGTTTCCTGGGGCTTTTTTAAGGTTTTGTGGTGAACAAAACTTTATTAGAATCGATTCGCTGTCTGTCTGTCTATCTTTCACACCCAATTTATTTGTAAACAGCCTGACCGATTGTCACGAAAATTGGTAAGGGTGAGTGATCTGTGTTCCCCTTACATACAGCAAGTGGCGCAATTTTGTGTTAAATTTAAGGGAGGGCTCCCCATACATGTGAATGGAGGGTGCACAATTTTTTTTCATAAAATATGGCCATGTGGAGTACCAAATAAAAGGGATCGATTGGTACTTTTCGAAACTGGTTTCATATTTGATATTGGGTGAAACATAGGGGAGTGAGGGCTCAAAATATGACCCACAAAAAGTGTAACAGGTCTCGTTCTCAGAACTCGGAAAAAAATCACAGTGGTGCATCTCTAGGAAATCTACGCCTCAAAATACATCCGGTTCGGATATCTGCACAAATAAAGTTAATAATAGTATATTTCCACATTTTAGAAATTTTCCCGCCAACCCCCCTTATGTTCATCTCAGAAGTACAAAATTTGGCTTGGGTGTAATGGAGAACATAATGCACAATTTATTCAACTTTGAAGAAAATACAACTTTTATTAACAAAAATAACAGGGGGTGAAACTTTACCATTTTTGTGAATTTCGTGCATTCTACAACATGTATGACGTCATCATCACATATCAATTCATCAATACCACAACGAAATGAGTTCTTATGAATGGGGTCGCAAAGAATTATTTTGTTTTAGTTTGCTAGTCAGATGAATATCAATTACTCCAACCAGACATGTGTGTATATAGGTATAAAACATATGCGTGCTAATGAAGTTTACGGGTAGCGTCTAATTCAGGTAGATATTTTTTTTTGTGCGTACACGGAGGTGGAAAATCTTAGAAAGACACGTCCGCCGCAGCTCCGCCGCCCGAACGCCGGAACTACAGAGGGCGGGTGGAGGATTCGCACTCACTAAAAGCCACCCCCGGTCTCTCCAGCCCCAGCCCCGCGGGACCACCATTAAGGTATTACTTCGCGGGGTAGGTTTGCTCTTAGGCACTCATCCTTCTCCTATTTGCAGCTTTCCTCCTTCTTTGTTCCTTCAGCAACTCCTCCTGCATTTGGATGATTGCGGAGCCAACGGCAAGCCACTTCTCCTCGGACTCCAGCCTCTCAGTAACCAAAGCTCCGGGGTCCCGCTCCTGCCCAGCACTTGGTTTAAGCTCCTTCTCTCCATCGCAAATCGTGGGCAGTGAAACATCACATGCTCTGGATCCTCCGGTATGCCATCGCATCTGGGACAGTTCGGAGAATCATCCAACCCAAAGCGGTGCAGATACTGCCTGTAGCAACCACCGTGTTCCGTGAGGAACTGGGTAATGTGGTAGTTGGTCTCCCCATGTTTTCGCTCAAGCCGCACCCTAATATTGGGAATGAGCCTGTGCGTCCACCGACCTTTCGTAGACTCGTCCCATCTGCGTTGCCAGAGATCAAGCGACTCTGACCTTGCCGCATATCTACGCTGTGCATGCCCCTCCAAACGTCTTGCATGGTACAGGACACTCATTTCTTTGGCCGGAATGTCAACCGGGATCATCCCTGCCACCACCAATACTGCCTCATCTGATGTGGTTCTAAAAGCACTGCAAACCCTCAAAGCCATCCGCCGGTAAACCGAGTTCACCTGCTTCCGTCTCTGAGAGTTTGCAAGCGCCTCTGCCCACACAGGCGATGAGTAGAGCAGGATGGAGCACACCACTCCGGCAAGCACCAACCTCCGACAATGTTTCGGTCCACCATTATTTGGCAACATTTTTGCAAGTGCCGTGGTGGCACTGGCTGCCTTTTGGCATGCATATTCTAGGTGTTCCCTAAAACTCGATTTGGTGTCAATTATTAGCCCCAGGTATTTAATAGCCGGCTTTGATACGACCGTATGTCCACCGACCTCCACTTTCACAGTGTTATTTTTTCTGCGGTTCGTTATTAACACCGCTTCCGTTTTCGCGTCCGCCAAGGTCAGTCCGGCCTTTTCTAGCCAGGACTTTACCGCTCTCACTGTTTCCGTTGCGTAAACCTCGACATCTTCTGTGTGTTTTGCTGCAACAACCACAGCTAGGTCATCAGCAAAGCCGACAATCGTAGTCCCCTCTAGGACGGGAAGAGCAAGCACCCCATTATACATGATGTTCCACAACAGGGGACCAAGTACCGATCCCTGTGGTACCCCGACTGTGACGATGTATTCTTTGGAGCCCTCATCCGTCCCGTACCAGAGAGTCTCTCTGAGAGGTAGTTTTCCATCAAATTTGCTAAGTATCCGGGGACACCTATGTCAGTTAACGCCCCTTTAATTCTATTCCAATTGGCCGAGTTGAATGCGTTTTTGACATCCAACGCCACCACGGCACAGTAGCCGCTAGAAATCAGTGTACCTTTTGCCAGGTTTACCACCATGTTAATTGCGTGCACCGTCGAGTAAGCCACTGCCATTGCTGGCTTCGTCGATGGGCAGGAGTCTGTTGTAGATGATTCTCTCCATCATCTTCCCCATTGTATCCAACAGGCAGATAGGACAATACGACGGTGGGTTTCCAGGTGGCTTGCCAGGCTTCGGAAGCAACACCAACTTTTGCTTTTTCCACTGGGCAGGGAATATTCCTTCTTTTAGGCACGCCTCGAAGGTGTTGGCGGAAAGGTCGGGCCTAGTCTTCACTGCCAGTTTCAAAGCTCGGTTGGGGATGCCATCCAAACCTGGGGCCTTGTTGTCACCGAACCTACCACATATTTCCCGCAGCTCCTCCACAGTTACAGGCGGTATTATGCCATCATTTAGCTGGACAAAAATTTGCCTTCCCCTATTTTCGTGGTGAGGGAACAGAGCGGTAACAATCTGTTTCAAGAGGCGCGGACAGGTCACCTGGGGTGATTTCCACAGCCTTTTCATCACCACCCTGTAAGCCTTGCCCCAAGGGTTTATGTCGGCATGGTCGCACAGTTGTTTGAAGCAGTTCTTTTTGCTCCTCCGAATGGCTTCCTTTAGGCGGCCACGCAATTGCTTGTGTGCCTCCTCTCGACCGTCGCCACCGGGTTTTCATCTGAGCCTCTGGCTCCTTGCTCGAAAACATGCGGCTCGCAAACTTGCGATTTCGTTGTTCCACCAGAAGTTGGGTTGCCTACTGGGGAGCAATCGCCTTCTAGGCATAGTAGCATCGCATGCTTCCGTCACCCATCGGGTGATCTGGGTGGCTTCGTCTCCAGCCGTACCATTCAGGGATATGTCGGATTTGAGCGCCGCGGAAAGCGTGTCCCCCTCGAAAACTTTCACTGTCCAGCCAAGCATACCGCCCGGCATTCTGCGAAAACTCTTTTTCGAGCTCGATCCGCCCTTTATCTCTATGCAGATTGCCTGGTGGTCGTTGTGAGTATAGTCCTCACTGACATGCCAAGCAATTCTACTGGCTAAAGTGGCACTCACGTATGTCAGGTCCACTATAGACCCCAGGCCCCTTCCCCGAAAAGTGTACGAAGACCCAACATTCGCCAGTACCACGTCTAGCTCCGCGAATGCTTCGAGGAGAACACGTCCCCTCACATTAGTTATCCGGCTGCCTCATCCAAGAGCCCATGCATTGAAATCGCCTCCTTTTATGATCGGCCAACGTCCTCTTGCATCCGAAACAAGAGCGACAAGCATTCGCTCATACTCGACGAGTGTAGCACTGGGTGGAGGATAGCAGCTGTAGATGTGGATGCCCTTCACCTTCGCTCTGATGAAGCCCTCCTCCGGGTGCTCCATTATTTCCTCGAAGGCTTGTTCTCCACAAGTCCATAGCGCTGCTTGGCCCGTTTGGTCTTTGACCCAAACGCTACCACCGTAGTTTCGGTATGATTCACTTAGTATGGCCACATCGATATTTTTCTCGCGGATCGTTTGCGCGAGTAGATCCTGCGCCGCCTCGCAGTGGTTGAGGTTGAATTGTATCAACCTCATCTGCGATTTGTGCTAAGGACTCTCCTGTATTCCGGGCACCTGCTGCTGTCTGCAATGTGCCGATGATACACACGCTCCTTTCCTTTGCACAGCAGGCAATTTGCGTCAGCTCCGCAGTCCTTGCTGATATGGCCTTCCACTCCGCATCTCCTGCATGGCTTTGACCTGTAATTTGGACTAGTGCTTGTCTTCGCAATGTGACCAAAGCCAAGGCATCTAAAGTACCGTTTTAACGCCACCTGTTCCCTAAGGCGACACATAACCCAGTCTATTCTCACTCTCCCTGCTGCTAACAGTTTGAGTGCGTTCTCCACTGGTAGGCTGATGATGGCGGTTTGTGTTCCCCATAGACTTTCCTTAGCATTTTCACCACTGACTCTTCTAGTCCGGCAAGATCGAACTATTCGTTTTGAGAATGAAGGGGGTCCTAAGTTCGCATCAACTTGATGCAGGACCGGACCAATTGGGGAGCAACTTACTCCCTCTTTTCTGGTCCACGGACCCCTCGCTTAGGGCTTGCACCCAAACTTTTAAAAAAAGTCAAGCGACGACGGCTTTACGGTTTCTTACCAGGGCAGAGGCAAATCGTCAGACGCTGCCTCACCTCTGCCCTGGGAGCAGCGTGACCGTAGCGGCTCGCAGATGTTGAATGCTCCTTTATATAATCCGTAGAACACGACATGCCTACGAATTATATTGAGCGCAAATCCGCGGCTCTGGTCACTGGCAGCTTCAGACGTACTTTTCATGAACTCCGCCTTTTTGGGAGTTGAGTCCTTTTTTCTTTTCGGGGTTTGCTGGCCTGTTGAGCCATTCAGCTTCTCGCGCAGCGTCTTCCCCGGTTTCTCCCCTTTTGTGTTTTGAACCTGCGTTACTTGAGTTGCCTGGTTCACTTTTCCAATCGGCGGCTTCCCTACTCGTTCATTCTGGGCCTTGCCGTACGTCAAACGGATGCCTCTTATCATGGCCCTTATATTTTGGTGAATGTTCCTGCGCTCCTTTATAAACTCACGCAGCTCCATGATCTTTTTAACGAGGGCAGTAAAGGCAGCTCCAGACTGATCATTGCCTAAAACATCGCTCCGGTGATTCGGCGTCAACGATTCTTCCTCATCGAAGGTTCCCGCTATGCGCTTTCCACGGGGGGTAGCGATCGTGGGGGCTTGTGCCCGTGTGGGAGGGGATCTGCGAAAAATCGAGCTCCTTCTGAACGGGTCCGTCACTGGAACCAGTTCAAGTTCCTCCCGTGCGCTTGTAACATTAGATGCCACAGTAGCCAAGGTTTCCACTACTGAGGCACTACGGTCTTTGGATATCGATAGCCTGGAGCCCGCTTGCTCACTCCCAAAAACCGCCTACCCGCCTGCGCATAAACATGCCCATACACGCACATCTCTGGATGCGTGCATGTGCATGGCCATGACACATTCGCCGAGCATTCCCTTATCCGCACGAAAAGACGCGCCTGATGGTAAATTTGGCAACTCCACACAGGATTCAGATAGATATATTTGTACATTAAACCAGCCGTATTTAATATATGTACTATATATCTACATATGTATGCTTTTGTGAACGAAGTAAATCGGAAATATAGCTAGTACCTATATACGTGCATATATATGTACAATATTTGGAAATAGGCAGTTTGTTTAGGGTGAGTATAATATCTATGGCCGTAATATGTACCTATGTCTTGTAGTTTGGAAAAATTTGAAGAAATATGTTGGATTTGTAGCTATATACGGATAGAAAAATGTACGTTGAAGTTTCTTACATAAGATGAGCACAAAACCTTTATACCCGAAGCGCGAGCTTCCGGTATCCCGACCTGTAGGATGCTTCTGACTGTCTCATATTTGACTGTGGCGCTACCATTTGTCTAATCGTTTACGACAAATTATAGGTACTTATGTTATTTAATCCCTTAACTAGTTAAAATAAAATTAAATAAACTTTAATTTAATTTTAATTTATTAAGGGGATCATCCCGTGTGTCGGATCCGCGGAATCGAATTTTTTTTGGCATCAGTTGTATCTAGATATAGTGTAGAATATATGGGCAAAGTAATTTTTTGATATTCGGAGTCGTTCGGAAATTATAGTGTTAAACACGTGATAAGTCACATGCCAGATTTATATCGATCGCCGTAATAATGCGAGTATTTATCGGTCCGAATGACGTTCGAATGACTTCGCTAAAAGAACAAGAATTGAAGCCAAGGCTGTACATGTGTTCCTTAGAGAAACCTAAGGTCTGTGGACTAGGTATAGCAGATTTATGTTCAGTTAAGATTTTATGCCTAAAAATCGCATCCTACTTTTTAAATGCGTTTCTCTCGAAACAGCATGTTGCAAATCAACTACCACCATAGCCCAAAATCTATACAACGAAATTCTTTGAAATTTTCACGACTTATTCAGAACACATTTCTACGGTCCGCAAACTAGGATAATTGCGATTCATTGCCCTCCTGCGTGGCAGTAGAAAAACACCTTTTTTTGGAGATGGCAATGCTCTGTATTTCAATAATGAACTATGCGATCGGACTGGAAATTACTATGCACGCTCAAGATATTAATAAATATATGGTGAAAAATTCGTATTTGTATCTTTATCCAGTTCTTCACAAAAAAATTCTGAAAAAAGCCAAAAAACGGCCTTCACACGGGATGACCCCTTTAATTTAATTTCATTCGTTAACGGGTTAATTTCATTTGTTCAACGGTTAATTTCATTTGTTGAAGTGTTAATTTTCTTTATAACAGCGTTAATTTGACTTGCAGATGGTATATATGGGCACATTATATATTTTCAGTGTTGCAACCATTTCGTCTTCTTTGTTGTTAGGTGTAGAGAGTGATCAGAATCTAGGTCGTAAGATGGTTGAGACAACTATTGGGGTGACTTTGAAATATTTTCAGATGGTGGTTGCCCGACAGTTTTGTTACTTTCTTTGGAACGGATTTGGAATGGATTCTCTGATGTACCATACTTTCATTATTTGCCGTTTTCTTGTATTTAGCGGCAATTTTTATGAAGCTTAGCTTTGGACTTCGTTCGCGCAGATTGACAACTGCGATGTACCGATCCATGTCTGTTTGTAGTTTTGTTATGGGTGATTGTACCGCGAACGAATTATTTAATCAATGTTTATCTGCCGCGTGCTAGGAATCAATATTCACATTGTTTGCTAGATTCACACCTTGACAACTGCCTCGAATTTTGTGCTTGGGTAGCCTTTGTCTTTCCGAACGAATATTGTTTCAAAACCTGATGGATCAAACTCGAGACGTAACAGAGAGAAGGCTGGCGCGTATTGCACTAGGCGGCAATGAGCTAAACCAATTTTTTGTCTGTGCTATATTGGAAGCTTCCACTAGACTTAGTGACGGTAATCCTGAAAATATTCAGTCCGTTTCTTCCTTACTCGATTATGCGAACAAAACTTGTGATGGTTATCGTTAATTAAGAACAAACTACGCGAAACTTACGCGAAATATATGTGTTGAATCTCACACCACAGTCCCCTGCAATGGTTTTGCGATTTTGTGAGGTATCAAAAATGTCAAAATTGACAACATGACCTATTACAACTTCAACTTTGTTACTAACAAAAAGATCAAGGCCCATAAAACTGCAAGTTTTATGATTTAAGGGGGTTTCCACTCAATTTTTAAAAAATAAAGTGAAATCCTATGAGCTTTATTTGATACATCGGTATAGCGGGTATTTTGAGGACTGAGTATCGTATAGTGGGAGTTTCGTTTTTTTTTTCAGACTTTTCGGTTCAGTAGCTTCTGAGAACGGCCCTGTCAAATAAGTGATCACTTTTTAGCCCCTGCATTGCCCCTCCCCTTTGCAACAAATGACAAAACTAATACCGGTTTCAAAAAATTGTTTTACAAAAAACCTTAAAAAGGAAAAATAAGATGTTCCCATTCGGCCTGCCGTTCATATAAGATCACTTTATATGATGATGATGCCATAGAGTGAAATGAACTCACACGAAATACATAATTCTCTCCTCAATTCCTTTGTTTATAATAGTTAGGTCTTATGTGATCACTTATACTGAAGCCAAATTTTGTACTTCCGAGAAAAACTTAAGGGTCGTTTTCCAGTAAACTTTTAAAATGTGGTAATATACCATCAATAATCCGATTTAAGCAGATATCGGAATGGAATGTATTTTGGGGCCTCAAATTTATATAAATGAACCATTGGCCTTTTATTCAGTTGGATAGGTTCTGAGAATGAGACCTGTTTAATTTTTTGGAGCTCACTCTATATTTCGCCCGATATTAGAAATACTATCATTTTCAAAAGGTACTAATCGAGTCCTTCCATATAATACCCCACATGCCCGTATGCCGTGAAAAAAATGACAGCCCCCTTTAAAACAACGCAAAATGATGCCGCTTTGAATATAAAGGGTTTCACAGACAACATTCCTGTGAAGAGTTGCCAGATCTCCCTTCAGGCGCAACCGCAGGTTGCGGATAGGGATATAGCTATTGATATGTAAATATATATTTATGTATGTTCCTATTTTGACTGTGCATGGGAACGTGTTTGCTAATCTCTGGTGCGTGCATCAAAATGGCTACGGGAAGGATACACATAAAATAGAACCAAGATGCAAGAAGCAGAACGGAGTAAACTTATGATGCAGGGGTTTTGAGCCCCAGCACCGACGGTTGTTGAGAGTGGTAGACAACTTGGATACCGTGGCATCTAATACTTCGAGTGCTTTCCATTTGGATGAAGAGGTATGCAAACGAAGCACGATGGCTGGCCAAAGTAGGTGATTGCGACCCCAACGTATCTACCCCCGAGGACTCTCCAGAACCAGGAAACAGGCCCATTCAGGAGAAGCTTAGCAATTTTAAGATCTCCTTCAACACCAAAGATGACAAAAGTGAAAGATCATGGACGCTTAGTAAATGATAAAGGTTAAGGAGCATGTAGAAGGAGCAATCCGGCCAAGACTCACCAATAGTAGAGCCCTGATTCGCAAGAATTGTCTTTTATTAAGCTTGGAGCTAAATTAGTTGAGCTGCCCGAATTCATCAAGGACAAGCACAATGTGTACTAAACCATTAAGGACATGATGAGGGCCATCACAGTACTTTATAGTAGCCCACAGGAGGCAGAAAGGGGGCGGACCATCTAAGGAAAAGCCGACACCAAAGGACCAAATCATCGACTTCCGACTAAGTAAAAGAGTGCGAGACAAAAAGGGGTCTAGATAACTCCACCTTTAGGAAATCCACGGACGCCTAAAAGGAAGTAAAGCATTCTGACGTGTCCAACAAAATAAAATGTCGGCTAGCGAAGCCAAACCCCAGGAAAGCAAGTTGGAACACCGCTTCGGGTATAAAGGTCTTCTGTTCATTTTATGTGAGAAATTTCTACGTACATTTTTCCATTCATATGTGGTTAAAAACCCAAAATATTCCCTCAACTCACTACAAACTATTTTTTTCAAAAAAACATTGCCTATTACCGAATACTGCATTCTATATGCATGTATATAAAATGGTCGTACACATATTTTGGATTTACATATGTACATATAAAGTACGTATATTGAATATCGCTTGTTCAATGTTCGAATATATCTATCTGAATTAGGCACTTCCCAAAGCTTCATTTACATATACATATAAATACATACATATGTCTGGCTGGAGTAATTGATATTGATATATAAATGATTAAAAAACTAAAATGAAATATTTCCCTGCGACCTCCCATTCAAGTAAGCTCATGTTGTGGTACTGACGAATTAATATGTTATAATGACGTCATATACGTTTTAGAATACACACAAAATGTAAAAGTTTCACCTTCTATAGCTTTCTTAATATAGTTGGATTTCCTTCAAACTTCCAAAAGTTACGCAAATGCCAAATTTTGTAGTTTTAGCGTGAACTTAAGGGGGGTTTCCAGCAACTTTATTTGTGCAAGTACCGGAATGGTATTGAGGCCTAGATTTCGTTTAGATACACCACTGTGATTTTTTTCAGATTTTTCGACTGGATAGGTTCTGAAAACGAGACCTGTTACACTTTTTGAGCCTTCACTCCTGTATGTTTCACTCGATATCAAATATGGGACCAGTTTCGAAAAGTACCAATCGATCCCTTTCATTTGGTACCCAACATGGCCAGATTCTGTGAAAAAAATGTTACATCCTCCATTCACATGTATGGGGAGCCCCCCTTTAAATTTTACACAAAATTACACCACTTCATCATCATCATCAACGACGCAACAACCGGTATCCGGTCTAGGCCTGCCTTAATAAGGAACTCCAGACATCCCGGTTTTGCGCCGAGGTCCACCAATTCGATATCCCTAAAAGCTGTCTGGCGTCCTGACCTACGCCATCGTTCCATCTCAGGCAGGGTCTGCCTCGTCTTCTTTTTCTACCATAGATATTGCCCTTATAGACTTTCCGGGTGGGATCATCCTCATCCATACGGATTAAGTGACCCGCCCACCGTAACCTATTGAGCCGGATTTTATCCACAACCGAACGGTCATGGTATCGCTCATAGATTTCGTCATTGTGTAGGCTACGGAATCGTCCATCCTCATGTAAGGGGCCAAAAATTCTTCGGATTCTTCTCTCGAACGCGGCCAAGAGTTCGCAATTTTTCTTGCCAAGAACCCAAGTTTCCGAGAAATACATGAGGACTGGCAAGTCTTGTACAGTAGAGCTTTGACCCTATGGTGAGACGTTTCGAGCGGAACAGTCTTCGTAAGCTGAAATAGGTTCTGTTGGCTGACAACAACCGTGCGCGGATTTCATCATCGTAGCCGTTATCGGTTATGATTTTCGACCCTAGATAGGAGAAATTGTCAACGGTCTCAAAGTTGTATTCTCCTATCGTTATTCTTCCTGTTTGACCAATGCGGTTTGATGTTGTTGGTTGATGAAATTACACCACTTACTGTATATAAAGGGAACAACAGACCGCACGCTCTTACCGATTTTCGTGGCAACCGGTGCAGCCATTTCCGAATAAATCGGGGGTGATAGACAGACAGACATCGATTCAATTCTAATAAGATTTTGTTTCACACAAAACCTTAATAAATACGGTGGATATACTAAGGTCGTAAATGGAAAGAAGAAGAGAAAACCAAAAGTGCGAATTTGCCTAGAGGCAATTGTATCGTCGGAAAACCGGAAGCTAGACGCTTCAGGTATGAAAGGTTTTGTGTATTTCTTTTATAAAGAGATTTGGGTGTGCATTTGTCCCATTAGCATGTAGCACGTAAACTATGCATATATTATGTGAAAATAGCCACTTTCAAGTGATATTGACATTCACAGTCTTCAATTTGCAGAGGAGCGCAGATTTGACCTAGTATAACTTTGTTAGTAATAGTGCGATTTTCCAGGATCATGATCTATACTGTAGCCTACATTGCTGCAAAATTATGTGATTCTACGGTGAACTTAAGGGGAGTTTTCCTGTCAATTACTAAAAATTATAGTAATATACTATTATTAACTTTATTTGAACAGGTATCAATATGGAGGGTATTTCGGAGCCTAGGCACCATATAGTGGCAGCCCCCTGATTTTGTCCAGATTTTTCGGTTTGGTAGTTCCTGAGAATGGGTTCGTTAAAAAAATGACCACTTTCGACCCCCCGCACTCCCCACCTTTTCGGCAAAAGTCAAAGCTAATACCGGCTTCAAAAAGTACTAACCGAGACCTTTAATTTGATACCCCACATGACTATATTTGATGAAAAAAAAATTTACACCCCCCTTTTGCATGTATGGGGACCCCCCCTTAAATTCGTCGTAAGAGGATGTAACTCACTATATGCATGAGCGTTCACAGTTCCCACCTTTCTACCAAATTTGGTGTTAATCGCTATAACCGTCTCCGAGAAAAATGCGTGTGACGGACAGAAAGACAGACAGTAAACCGCTTTTAATAAGGTTTTGTGTTACAAACGAAACCTTAAAAAAGATCAAAATTGACCCCGACCTAAGTGACTTAAGTGGAAATGTCAGTAAAGTCAGAGGGACCCAGAAAGGAGACGCTTAAGCTGGAAATAGGAAAAACTGACGATTTTCCAGATTTTTATACAGTGCAAGGATCTCGATGAGCAGACTTCCAGAGAAGGAATATGAACTGCCTTGAAACAACAATTCATGTTCGAAGGGTTCCAAATCCATCGGCTTATCCATCCAAGTTTATGGCGGTACTCAAACGGCCACAATTCGACTGTCAGTGGAAACAGCGTAGAAGTTGTTGGCGGCAGAAAAGTTCGGATTGAATGAGTTGGTTGCTGTTTAAGGGAACAGATTTCTCTTAAGAGGTGCTTCAAATGCCTAATGTTTGAAAGATTCGCGAAGGCAGCGTCGACCGCTCCAATCGACGCAGAAAGTATGCACCCCACCTAGTGTCATATTGTCTAAGTTTGCAGACATGTTGGGCAACCTTGTTCACGACACAAGGGGTCGGAACAAATTAGAAACTTAGAGGAAACTCTAGGTAAAATTCTATCACCGGAAAATTTTGTCCGGAAACTGTTAGTTTGCCACGAGGATTGGGATGCGATCAACTGCGAAAAACGGAAGAGGTCAGGGAGGCGCGGTTACAATCGCCCCGTGATGTAATACCTAACGATGGTTTTACGAGATAAAGGGGAGTCGGGGTGGTTTTAATGGGAAAAATCACACATACTCGCGTGTCTAGTTCAGTGTCTTTTGAAAATTTCCACCTCCACAAAATAAGACAGAGAAACATTGAATCGATTCACACAAAACCTTAAAAAGCAAATCCAGAACGGAGGAATCTTCCTACTCGTTCGAATCCATTCCAAAACTGAGGGAATAGACTGTACACTTGCTTGCTTCTATGGTATACATTTTTAACTGACAATTTCAATCGTTCAGTTCAAACTCTCACTGGAAACTGTCCTTGTGGTCGGCCTGAAGCAACTTCATGCCGCACTTCACCATTGGTTAAATGTACCGATCCAAGAATCTTGAATTGCTCACTTCTGAACAGGTGGCTGGCATAGATAGCGACAGTCCTAAAGATATACATTCCTACAAGGGTGCTGGCGCGCAAATATGTATACACAAAGCGCTGGTCAATAGTCCACTCTATTTGGGAATACCCAATTTAGAAACTTAAATATTTATACATATGTATATGCGACGACAATAAGATGCGGTATTGGCAGGTCAATTGTTGAGATGAGTGAGTTTGTAGTGACAACGATGATTTTAACACATATGCAAAAGGTTGAAACAATTATTTATAAAAAGGGATTACTTATAAACATATAAAAAGTTGCAATATCGGAAGCTGGACGCTTGTTTTGCGCTCAGCTTCTGGAAGGCTTCCATTATACGGATTGATGAACTCAGCCCTTTTGAAACAGTTTTGTGCTGCGGTGAGGACAACTAACCACTAAAATCTTTTAGCAAGTTTTGGAGCTTCTAGAATGGAAACTGTTTTTGCAATATTTTACAGAGAAATTTCGCTTTTTAACGCTAAACGCTGTTTTTACACAAGATGTGTACGATAAAATGCTTTCAAACACTTTGCATTTGGGGACAAAAAACTATTCTAAAATTTACAAATGCTCTCTTTACTTTGATGAATTTTACGTTGACTATTATAAGCAATTGAATTATAATACCGTACAAGGACTACCTCCAAAGTAGTTAAATTGTTTTGTTCTCATGTCATATCATGTCATATGCTTATCAGACCGATCTGAATCGCACATAAAAAGCAACGATAATATCACACATTTTTATCCTAGGGACATTGTCATTCCGGTATGCCAGGGCTGATTCATCCGCATTATAGGTGCAGCTACTTTCATATTAGGCCTTCATAAGAAGGGCCAAACATTCACCAACCAATTATTAGCAGCCGTTTTATGAAACGAAACATTTCTACGGAGTTTTAAGGTTTTGTGTGAAACAAAACCTTATTAGAATCGATTCGATGTCTGTCTGTCCGTCTGTCTGTCTGTCACACCCGATTTATTCGGAAACGGCTGGACCGATTGTCACGAAAATTGGTAAGAGTATGTGGTCTGCCGTTCCCTTTACATGCAGCAACTGGCGCCATTTTGTGTTAAGTTTAAGGGGGGCTCCTCATACAGGTGAAAGGAGGCTGCAAAATTTTTTTTCACAGAATGTAGCCATGTGGGATATCAAATGAAAGGCCTCAATTAGTACTTTTCGAAACTGGTCTAATGTTTGATATTGGGTGAAACATAAGGGAGTGAGGGCTCAAAATATGACCATCAAAAAGTGTAACAGGTCTCGTTCTCAGAACCTATCCAACCGAAAAATCTGAAAAAAATCACAGTAGTGGATCTCTATGAAATCTAGGCCTCAAAATATATCCGGTTCCGATATCTGCAGAAATAAAGTTAATAATAGTATATTTTCACATTTTAGAAATTTACCCGGCACACCCCTTATGTTCATCGCAGAAATACAAAATTTAGCATAGATGTAATGAAGAACATGGTGCACAACTTGGTCAAGTTTGAAGAAAATCCAACTATTATTAACAAAGCTATAGGGGGTGAAACTTTACAATTTTTTGTAAATTTCGTGCACTCTACAACTTGCATGACGTCATCATCACATATCAATTGGTCAATACCACAACGAAGTTAGTTCGTATGAGTTGGGTGGAAAAGGATTATTTTGTTTTAGTTTTTTAGTCATTTGTATATGAATATCAATTATTCCAACGAGACATGTGTGTATGTAGGTATATAGTATATGCGTGCTAATGGACTTTGCGGGTAGTACCTAATTCAGATAGATATAAGAAGCAAGTCGGAAATATGGATACGATCAATTTATATACGTGCATATATGTGTACAGTATTCGGAAATAGACAGTTTGTTTGTTTAGGGTGAGCGGAATATCTATGGCTGTAATATGTACGTATGTCTCGTAGTTTGGAAAAATATGAAGGAGTATGTTGGATTTGTAGCTATATACGGATAGAAAAATGTGCGTTGAAATTTCTAAGATAAGATGAACACAAAACCTTTATACCCGAAGCGCGAGGTTCCGGTATTCCGACTTGTTTCTAAGTGAAGAAGTAGCCTCGAAAGCATCAATGTTAGATATGCGAGTGAATTTGATGGCATTTTCTTTTAATATCCAGCCTTTAAATATACTAATCGCAGGGAGCAGTAATCAAAAAAGCAACAAAAAATCACTACATAAATAAAAAAGTATACGCATTAGAGTCATGATTTGTTTAGATTCAAACAATGAACTTTTATATAAAATGAAAAAAATAACTGAAACGTTGTTAAGGTATAAAAAAACTCTATTTGTAATTTGAAGAATATTTTCAAAACATATCTTTTATTTGCGTGTGGATGTTGTATATTATAAATTATGTAAATTATTTAAATTTGTAATTTACTGTTTATGAATTTCTTATTTAGATAATTGTCAGTTTTGCAAGTCTTGTGAAACCCTTCCATTAATTTTACAGCGCCTTCACCAGCTGAGAAGGTTCCTTTGCCCAGGCACTGGTAAAAGACTTCAAAGCCTTTGCCCAATTTAATTTGGTGATAGCAGCACATAATTTATCGTGTGTGTCTTCTGAATAGTTCTTTTTCCAAGGCAGTTGCTGTAAAGTCACAAGAAAGTTTAGGAAGAAATTTTCCATTCGGTAATTTCACCTGGCACTATACTAGTAATTAACATATATTCTTCATAGAGTTCAAAAAGAAACTGAACGTCATCTTTCCAGCCCGGGTTTTTTGATAATGGTATATTTTCAATACCAGAATAGTTTCTTTGCATATTCTTGGATGCTACCAAAATATCTTCAATAAATTGATAGTTGATGCGAGGCGATAGCAGTTTGGTTGAAAACACGGAATCCATCAAGCAGCGAAAATCAAGATCAAAAGTGTTAGGTTGGCACCCTAAAAAGTGATGTGCTCTTCAATCCATTCATATGAACTGCGATTGAAATTTCGCAACTACTCCGGTCTTCCTTCCCATATGAAAAGCAATTGTGTCACAAATAATCATGTTGATACTGTTCCGTTCCATGTATTGTATTCATCCATAAGGCTCGTACAGTTTTCAAAATATTGTTAATTAACTGGTGTCATCTCCCACTCGGACACCACCTTGTCGTGGTGAGGGAGTTTGTGGTAGTTTACTACTACAGTAAGGGTGTCCAAAAAAACATCAAGATGGAAACAAAGGATTGTAACTCTCGAAGTGGTAAGAAGTCACAGACTTCGAATCCACTCACGACTTTGAGAAATCAGGTCGTGGTCGAGGCACCTATTTTGGAGGTCTCACCAAATTCATGTTCCCCCACGGAGAAATCTGTGGTAGACAGGCTCTCCACTTCAGTGGAAAACCTACACCCGGTGTCTACGGCGTGGTCAGCCTGAAAGGATAATATAGCAACTCCCTTAATATCAGGAACTGGAAACCTCACTACGGCCGGCCTGTCGGTGACACTGTTGCCTAACTCATCTAAAATACGGGAAAGAAAGGCTCGGCAGAAGAAAACTTTAGCCACAAAGGAAAAGGGACTACAGGCTTGCCTGCCAGAACCTTCTCCTAATGTGCACGCAAGTGGTCTAACGTCGGTATGTGAAAACAGGTCCATGCAGCTCAGACACCGTGAACCTGGGAGGGCTCCTAGACGACGACAACGGAAGGCACTGAGAAAAAAGGCGAAATTTCTTGGGAATGAGGACATGGACGTTGCTACACCACCAAGGTCGGCGATACCCAGAGAAATCGGACGCAAGATAGCGGAACTTTCAACGGATGGTGAGGACAAACTGGTAACCCCAGTGCAATCCACAATTAGCGACGGTTTTCATATTAGACTACACTTATGGCTACAGTCATAAGAGTTAGTCAAATTAACCTGCAGCATACCAAAGCTTCTTCCTATCTACTGATGGTAAGGTTGCCAAAGTTGCAGGACTGTCCTTACATATTTCTGGTTCAAGAGCCATGGGTTCGTTTTAACAGAATCTGTGGCATCAGTAAAGGGGACTAGGATCTTCTTCGATTAAAGATCCTCGAGACCGAGGGCCTGCGTTCGGATGTCAAAATTGTTAGAGGCAGCCATGCTGAGACAATTCTGTTCCCAAGACCTTGTTACGGTCAACTTAAAATATCACGTCAACGGTAAGAGGAGAAACGTCATAATTGCCTCTGCTTACTTACGCTATGATTCTTTGTGCCCTCCGCCGATGCAAGAAATAAAGGATCTAGTGGTGTATGCAAAATCAAGTGGCCTTGAACTTTTAATAGGTTATGATGCGAACGCTCAGCATATTTGCTGGGGCAGTAGCAAATGCAACCCTAGAGGAGAGAAGGTGTTTGATTTGATCACTTCAGCAGGTCTGATGACCGGGAACGTAGGGTGCGCCCCTACATCCGTGGAACCAAAAAGTAACAATGTTGTTAGAGTTGATTAAAAATTGGCGAGAGCTAGATGAAATCTCATTCTCCGATTACCGTCGCTTAGAATTTAGTCTGATTATTGCAGGTGAAAAGCCTGCAATACAAAGACAGAATCCTAGGAAAACGAATTGGTCGAAGTTCAATGAAATTCTTCACGATAAAGTTGAGCTTCCTAGGCGACTAAGGACTCCTTTAGCGATAGAAGACCAATTGGAAACTCAGAATCGCTCACTTTGGAGAGGCTTATTCCTTCCATGGTGGAACCGAGAACTGCAAAGACTCAGAAGATCATGCTTGCAAAAGCAATAAAGACGAAGACTGGTTAAATTTCTGGAAATCAGAGCGTGAATATAAGAGACTCGTAAAACGTTCGAATAGAGACTCTTTTAGGAGCTGGAAAATGAAAGGGAGACTTCTAGGCTGTGCTGAGTCCTTGATAAGGATGAGTCGGCCAAGATAGACTTTCTTAGAAAACCGACTTTCACGAACTCCAGAATTGAGTCTATATCGACTCTCTTGGAAGTACACCACCCTGGAGAAAAGGTTTCAGAAGTGGGAAAAAGAGAATTGGCGATATTCTGCAAACCCTTAAACACGAAGGTGTTGCATTTGAACACTTCAAAGCACCTGGCACGGATGGTATCTACCTAGCGCACTTAGAGCAACTTCTAAGAAATATTTTTCGAGGATATCTTGCTCTGGACTACGTGTCTTCCTCTTGACAGAAAGTAAAGGCGAAGGCTCTGTGATGCCACCAGAGAGCATGGTGTTGACGAAACTGATTGCTGTATGCTGAAGTGGGTATTGATCGCTATCTAACAACAAGAAAAGAAAAGAAAGGCTGCCCTTAAGGAGAAGTGCTATCACCACTTCTGTGGAGTATGCTGATCAATTCACTACTATTCGAACTGCAAAATTTGCCAATACACGTTCAAGCTTATGCCAATGACGTGGCTGTGCTGACTGTTGGTCGAGATCTCGAAATGGTGTATAGGAATACACAACGCGCTGTTGATTTGATTGGCAGTGGGTGTCTCAGGCATGGACTTTCAGTAAATCCAAATTAAACCACAATGGTATTATTTACAAAAAGGAGCAAACTGAATGGTCTTTGCCTTCCAGAGATGACGAGTGCAATCATTCAAATCTCCGAAAAAGAGAAGTATCTGGGAGTTATTCTAGACAAGAAGCTTCTTTGGAATAAACATATAAAAATAAAGAAAACGAGCTCTCACAACTTATGGGCTGTGTAGGCGGACCTTTGTCCCGACATGGGGACTTAGACCTCAGCTAGTAATGTGGATAAATGTTGCTATCGTCAGGCCGCATCCGTAATGTAGTGGCTTAAGAGTAAGACTTTTCGCTGCAAACTGGCCAAACTGCAAAGAACTGTGTGTCTGCACTGCAATGAGAGCAGCTCATAGACTAATTCAATTAGATCCATGGGGAAACATGGACGTGGGGGGCACAGAGCATTTTAAGAGTCATTGGGGAACTAAATCCAGTTTTTGCAATGCCTTCCGATTATCGGATCCTAATACATCTGTTTGGCAGAAAATATGATGTTACCTTGAAACGAAGAGAGAGCTGGGACGAACCAGAAGAATGCGTGGATATAATAGTACTGACGTCTTCTACACCGATGGCTCAAAAACAAAAAATGGTTCTGGAGTAGGAGTCTACCTCTCGAATAAAACCGAGAAGTGGGAGAATAAACAACGGTCTTTCAGGCTGAAGTGTATGAGATCCTAAGAGCAGTAACCTGGATGATTGACGAGCGATCGAAGGACGTTATGCATTGAGGGGTTCAGTAGCACTTTGATCACTTCGGGAGTTTTCCTTAAAGCAAACAAAAATACACCAGAAATTTAATAGACAAAAGTTCATCAACTGCACAGGAAATTTTAAATACGAAACAAAAGTGATAAAAAATCATAACCCTAATGCACATGTATGTAGCATGAGACTGCCATAATTTGTTTAACAAAGTAACTTGAGTTACTTGGGTTAAACACATGGCGTGCCTCTAATTCGTTTAAAATTTCTTTTGCACTTATAAATATTTTGCATTTATAGATACATATTAAAATTACTTATCAACCAAATTTTAGAACAAATTTGAAAGAAAAGGCATGTGGCTAAAAGAACGCGTGCATTTAAAGAGAATGTGCGCCGCTTACTAGAACGTGTAGTTCATATGTACATACTGATTGTATACACCGAAGTGTATATATATGTATATGGTGTAAATTGAATACCTCTGGTGAGAAAGCAATATCCTACATATGTTAGAGTGCAATAAATTCGAATGAATGAAAATTTTAACCTTCTACTTTTGTTAGTAATATGTAGTTGCATTTTCTCCAAACTTCCCACAATTATACCTTATATTCACACCTTATATTATCACTTATACTAATGCCTATAATTCAAGGATGAACTTAAGGGCCGCTTTCGAGTAAACTTTGAGGTAACTTACTCTGTACTATTGTCAGTAAAACAAAAACAAATCAGGAAACCGGAAACTGGGAGCTTCAGGCATGAAAGGTTTTGTTTGCTTCTTGTATGAGTACATTTGAGTGTAGAACTATCCCATTTGTACGTAGCCCGTTAAGAATATGCATTTAGCATGTCAGATTTAGTACTGCAGGTTTTAAATTTACACGGTAAAGACAACTTTGAGCTACTGTAACTTTGTTACTAATAGTATGATTTCGATCAAACTTGGAGATAATATGCTCTGTGGGATAAACTTAAGGGGGATTTTACTAAATTTTCCCAAAAACATAGTAATATACTATTATTAACTTAATTTGAACAGATATCAATATGGAGAGTATTTTGAGGCCTGGGCACCATACAGAGGCTTCATGATTTTTTTCAGATTTTTCGGTTGGGTAGTTTCTGAAAATTGGTCCGTTAAAGAAATCATCACTTTCCACCCCTCCCACTCCCCGCCTTTTTAACAAATCTCAAAACTAAGACCGGCCTCGAAAAGAACTAATTAAGACCTTTCATTTGATACCCCACATGACTATATTTTCTAAAAGATAACCACCCCTCTCTCGCAGTCTGGCAGTGAACGTTCAAGGAAGAGAAATGAGAGTCAGGGCAGGAAGTGAAAGGATGCTCACCATGTGGAGTTAAGCAGTTCGGTTGTAAAACAGCAACTAAGGGAAAATAGTTTGAATGCGCTAAAGAGTACAGAAAAAATATGATGGGGGTAATATAATTTTCTATGAAGATATTTAATTTGTCCAGATTTGGAATTGGTGCAACGTACGAGCAATGAACGATGCAGTGATCAATGTGTACAGAGTACTGTAAAGCATTCCCTCTTCATTATGGTCTGGAGAGCAATTAAGTGTTGATTTTGGAGAAATTATATTGCTGGAGGATGCCGGAAACTCTGCAGCCTATACAGAAATTATAACAAGTCGGAAAACCGGAAGCTGGGCGCTTCAGGTATGAAACACTTTAGTGTGAAATTAATATTTAGTTGCAGTAAATTTACACGGTAAAGTCAACTTTGAGCTACTATAACTTTGTTACTAATGGTATGATTTTGATGAAACTTGGGGATAATATGCTTCATATTATATTTTATATTACTTTTATAACTGTGGGATAAATTTAAGGGGGATTTTACTCAATTTTTCCAAAAGTATGGTAATATATTGGAGGGCTGGGCACCATGTAGAGGAAACTTCATGATTTTTAAGGTTTTGCGTGAAACAAAAACCTATTAGAATCGAGACGGCGTCTGTCTGGTGCTCTGAGGTGGCGGGGAGAAAGACGGGGCGGCAACCCTGTCGGCTGAAACAAAACCAAGTGGCTGAGGAGAACTTTCACGTGGTGGCACCGGGAACCGCTGTATCGCATTGGCTTGCCGGCCGTAATGCAGTAGGCGAATGCTCCAAGGCCTAATTAGGGCGATCAGACCCGAGTCTGCACGGGGACTCATCTGAAGTGGCTTCGGTCACGAAACCTTACCAGGGGTATACTGGTACCATGGGAACCGGGGTAGCCCCTGGACTCTTATACTTCAGGAGAATTCCTGTCGTATATGAGAACAGCTCGGTTGTTTGCGGTTGACCCCCTAGTGGGAGCTTCATGGGGGCTGTTGGTGATGCTCAAGCAAGAAGAGACCTTCGGGCCTCGGCGTGGTGTTGCGATTTAGGTAGGTCTTGCATCCACCAGTATGAATGTTAAACCATGTACTTGCATAGACTGGTACCATTGTTGCTTGTCACAGCGGGGCTCTGATTGTGGTCCCAAAATCAATCTGTGTCTTAAGAAGACCGTAGGATTAAGTCTCCACGACAGGTACCTACGTTAAAACCCCAAGGACTTAACTGTCCGCCTGTCTGTCTGTCCCACCCGATTTATTCGGAAACGGCTAGACCGATTGTCGCGAAAATTGCTGAGAGTATGTAAACTGGTGTTCCCTTTACATGCAGTAAGTGACGCCATCTTGTGTTAAGTTTAAGGGGGGCTCCCCATACATGTGAATGGAGGGTGCAAATTTTTTTTTCGCAGAATGTAGCCATGTGGCATATCAAATGAAAGGTCTGAATTAGTACTTTTCGAAACTGGTTCAATATTTGATATTGGGTGAAACATAGGGGAGTGAGGGCTCAAAATATGACCCCCAAAAAGTGTAACAGGTCTTGTTCTCAGAACCTATCCAACCGAAAAATCTGAAAAAAATCACAGTGGTGCATCTCTACGAAATCTAGGCCTCAAAATACATCCGGTTCCGATATCTGTACAAATAAAGTTAATAACAGTATATTTCCACATTTTAGAAATTTACCCGACACTCCCCCTTATGTTCATCCCAGAAGTACAAAATGCATGCGTGTAATGAAAAACATAATGCACAGTTTGGTCAAATTTGAAGAAAATCCAACTATTATTAACAAAATTATAGGGGGTGAAACAATTTTTATGAATTTCGAGCACTCTACAACCTGCATGACGTCATCATCACATATCAATTCGTCAATACCACAACGAAATGAGTTCTTATGAATTGGGTCCCAGAGAATTATTTTGTTTTAGTTTTTTAGTTATTTGTCAACCAGACATGGATGTATGTAGGAATATAGTATATGCGTGCTAATGAACTTTGCGGGTAGTGCCTAATTCAAATAGATATAAGAAATAAATCAGAAATATGGGTGCGATCAATTTATATACGTGCATATATGTGTACAGTATCCGGAAATAGGCAGTTTGTTTGTTTAGGGTGAGCGTAATATCTAAGGCTGTAATATGTACGTAGCTCTCGTAGTCTGGAAATATATGTTGGGTAGTTTCTGAGAATGGGTCCGTTAAAGAAATAATCACTTTCTACCCCTCCCACTGCCCGCCTTCCTAGTAAATGTCAAAACTAAGACTCTGAAAAGTACTAATTGAGACCTTTCATTTGATACCCAACATGACTATATTCGATGAAAAAAAAATTACACCCCCTTTTTGCAGGTATGGAGACCCTCCTTAATCTCAATGTAGAAGGATATCACTCACTGCATGTCTGGGCATTCACAGTTCCCACCTTCTCATCAAATTTTGTGTCAATCGGTATAGCCGGCGGAAACAGAAAATTGTTGAAATTTGCATCGGGGTGCATGCTGTTAGCTCTCAGCCATCGCTGAAATACCTGGGAGTAATATTCGAATCCAAGCTGAACTTTAAATCCCGCCTAAAGCTTACTGGGCAGAAAGCGGCGATAATCACTCAACACAGCAAGGATGCTTCCAAATGTAGGCGGCCCGAAGCACAGTCGACGGTTACTCTCATTGCGAGTCGTCAAATCTGTACTTTTATACGCGGCACCAGTATGGGCGTCAGCGATACGATACGAATCGGAGAAAATCGCAGACAGCTTCAAGCTGCATATCGATTAAGCACTCTCCGAACATGTTGCGCCTGCCGAACAACATCTTATGAGGCAACATGCGTGATTATGGGGATGATCCCGGTCGATATTCTTACCGATGAGGAAAGTCGTCGGTACGAAAATCAGGAAGCAAGCCTAAACAAGCAAAGTGAGCGTTTGCGGTCACTGGGTGCATGATAAACAGCATGGCGGAGAATGGCCGGCGGACGCACAGGCTTATCCCAGACATAAGCATGTGGACTATGCGGAACCACGGTGAGATGAGTTACGATCTGACTATGTTCTTAACCGCGCACGGTGGATACAGGAGTTACCTTTATACATTCGGTCGAGATGAATCGTCCGATTGTCCTACGTGTGAAAGTACAGCCGAAAATGCAGAACACATTTTCTTCACCTGCCCCAGATTTAAAAGCTCAAGGAGAAAGCATGAAACTGAGCTAAATACCCATTTAATGGTGGAAAACTAATAAGGTACATGGTGCAATCAAATACAACATGGCACGTGGTAGTTGCAATGGTGAAACGAATTCACCAGCAACTAAAAGTAGCAGAAGTACAGCGGAGACATAGAAGGGAAGCTACTGCAATTAACGCCACGCAAAGCGGTAGCAGCTCATTTAGAGTGAACAGGTAAAAACTGAACAGCCCTGCGAAGTAATACCGAAACGGTGGTCCCGCGAGGAGGGTGTGGATAAAATATGGAAGGTTTTAGTCGGTAAGAGTCCGGCATGCGTGTCCTAGATTCCAGATGCGGATCCATGATGGGTTTCCTCCAGCCAAAAAAAAAAAAGACAGACAGACGGACATTGAACTGACTTTAATAAGGTTTTGTTTTGTAAACCTTAAAAAGGCCTTTTCCCTAGTTTCCCTACTTCGATACTTTAACTGGGGACGTAGGAAAGGTTGAATTTCAAGATGCTTCAGTGCCGCGCCATCAAGAAGTTGGTAAGAACAGTGTGGATATTTTCTTTCATGAACCTTTCGTTGTTTTTAAACAAAATACAACTACTCAACTACAACTGGATACGTCGTTATGAACCCAATAAAATTTATAAATTGAAGCATGGTTCTGAAGGCAAACGGCAACCACACCCGCTATTAAAAAACATGAGAAATTTTGTAACGGATAACAACTGAAGTAAAATAAAAACAAAGGAAAAAATAAAATGCGAAAAACAATTACTTTCAACATCAAAATGTGTTTTTCTCCACTTTCCACCTTAAAGTTTTAGCATATGGAAAAACCTTTTTCGTAGAATGTACTGATGATAATTTGGCCACTTCACCAAAACAGAATTTTAATAGTAAGTCTTCACTGAATAATTTTCCGATGTTTTCTTGAAAAAAAAATACCAAATCCCTTTCTCTGTTGGATAACACTTTGAGGTATCGATTCGGTGCTCCGCCTGAACAAATCCTAATCTACAAAGCATCCAAAAGATGTGGTTGCGTTTCATAATGCTAAAATATCTGTCACGCATCTAACCTTGCCGTTTGAGTAAGTGCGTAGGAACATTAACAACTATTCAAAGCACATCATGGAACAGGTTGCTAATGACCATATGCAAGCCACATCTATTTTCGTAGTATAATGGAGTGACCTTATTACAACTTTTGCTGTATACTGCCCTCCGAGATTTACCATTTCTGCAGAACAGTTTGTAAAGTCTTTCAACGCCCTTTTTAGAAGATTTATTGTAACTGGAGACTTCAATGCCAAACACACGTATTGGCTTCGACGCTAATCTCGTCTAATATCAAAACCTTTCAAGCTGCCATGTCGATCAACTATGAAAAACCTACCGGCAATTTGTTAGCCGTAAAATGCCTAATTCTATCGATATTGGCATAACGATGAGTATAAAAAATGTTTGCGCAACCCTGTTTTAATCTAAATTCCGATCATTCGCCAGTTCTCATAGTCTGCTCAAATCCCTAACCAATCCCAACCAGCTTGTATAACAAGGCGACAGCTGAGGTGTAACTGGCAACAGGTTGGGTCGTCAAATTCGAAAAAAACAATCTGGCAGCAGCTAGTTTTCACCACTTTCCAAAATGCCGGAAATTGTCGCAAATAACGATGATTTCGAAGGAAAATCCCATGCTTATAGACCGGTAAGCCCCTTTTCCTTACTATCAAAGCTATTCGAGAAACTTCTGCTATCCAAGTTACAACAACACTTGAATTTTCGGACTCAGAAGAAAATATGGCACTATCCAAAAAGTACATCGGTTAACCTCCGAGAAAAACTGTCCTTTGAAAGGCAGAAATTACTACTTGGCCGTATTCCTTGATTTGCTCAAGCATTTGACAAAGTGTTGTATGAAGGCGACGTCTGCAAAGTTAAGGAGGCTCTCTGCTTTACTTGATATATACTTCAGACTTGCCCACGAATGGGCGCCTATTTACTTCTGCCTTCACTGATGATACGGCGATACTCTGCATATATTCCAATCCATATCGAGACCCCGAAAATCACATGGAAGAGGTTGAGCAATGATTGCTTCCCTGGAGAATCAAAGTCAACGGAACAACGTCCTCCAGTTAGGCTCAACGGCATATCCTTTTCTCAATTTAAGAAGGTAAATTACACCTAGACAGAAGGCTTACTTGACAGAGACATATTGAAGCCAAAAAACTGAGATCAACCTGACATTAAAAACTTGGTCTGGTATTCAACAACTTTTTAAAAGCTGCACTTGGAATTTCAATTGCTGATATATGACGCAGCGATATCAATTGAGATTTATGTGGACAACTTTGCCCACACATAAAATATAGAAATCCTTTAAAGAGTGCAGTCTAAGATATTGAGAAGGATTACTTCCAAACTATAGTACATCAGCAATTTCTATATTAACCTTGACTTGAAGATCTTACCACAAAAGACGAAATTAGGAGCCTATCGTACAGAAACCAATACCGCAAATCAATTCCAACCAGAACGATACAAACTGCTTTTAGCATTAAAATTTAATAACTTTTTGTTATTTTCCAAAAATAAATGTAGTGCAATAAAAATCTATCTAGTTATAAAACAAAATAATAAATTTTTAACACATAGAATAAACTATAATTTCCATCATCATTGATGATTTCTTGCCAGCGTAATGGCAATTGCATGAAATTTTGGGCGTGAGGAAGCTGTCGTCATGGGGTGCGATGTTTGCTCACTGCGGACAACAAGCGCACCGTGAGACCACTTCAGTATTCGACAATATGTTCGACGCTATTTAAGCGCAATCCGAGAAAGTTTTTGCGTCGTTTCATGACCTTCGCCGAAACATGGGTGCACTGCTATACACCAGAGACCAAGAAACATTCGAAACAGTGGAGTTGAATCCGCGAACGTGGTCCGAAGATGAAAACTGTCCTATCGGCCGGAACGGTGATGGCCAGCGTTTTCTGGGATTCACAAGGTGTGATCTGCACCAACTACCTGGAGGAGGGGAAAACGGTCACAGGGCCCTACTATGCCGATTTATTGAACCGATTTGACACCGAATTGCAGAAAAAGGCCCCATTTGGCAAAAAACTAGTACTCTTCAACCATAACAATGCACCCGCTCATGCCATCGTCCCGGGCAAATTGGTCGAACTGGGTTACGAGCTGCTGGCGTTTCATTTGTTTTATTAGAAACACTTTTCTTTTTAATATACCAGAATTTGTATATGTCAGATAAATTTAATCATCAACGACACAACGACCGGTATTCGGTACAGGCCTGCTTTAGTAATGAACTGCAGAATGCAACTTCAATTCAATATTTCTAAAAGCTGTCTGGCGTTCTGGCTCACGACACCGCTCCATCTCAGATGAGGTCTGCTACGTCTTCTTTTCCTACCATAGATATTGCTCTTGAAAACTTTCCGTGATGGATCATCCTCAACGATGCAGATTAAGTGACCCGCCCATCGCAACGTATTGAGCCGGATTTTATGCAAAAATTTTGGGGGGCCAAAAATTCTTCGAAGGATTGTTCTCGAAGTAAATATCTCGATTCTAATGTTAGTTTTAAAGCTTTAATTGTGGAAGAGGATAATAAATATAGATTTAAAGTGACACAAAAAACTACCCTACGGAAAAAATCCGAAAAACAAGTAGGAATACCAGAAGCTAGATGCGTCAGGTATAAAACTCTTATGTTCATCTAGTGTGAGAAATTTCCAGTGCACGTTTTCTTATTCGTACATAGCTAAAAATTCAAAATACTCCGTGATACATCCACACCTGATGACGTCATACACTTCTTAGATGACCATAAATTTACGTCAAATACAAAATTTTGACCTTCTATAACTTATAAATAATAAATTGTTGGAATTCCTTCAAACTCTTTTGTATTATATTCTTACTTATAGTGATAACTAATTTTGTACTTCTGGAATTAACATAAGGGTGGTTTCAAGTAAATTTGTAAATTATGCTATTATGTTGTTATTAACTTTATTTGCACAGGTATCGGTTTGGGATGTATTTTGAGGTCTAGATTTTCTACAAGGTGCACCATTGCGATTTTTCCAGAGAATTCGGTTAAATAGGTTCTTAGAATGAGACCCGTTGCACTTGGCATACCTACAGTTTCGAAAAGTAAAAATCAAGCCCTTTCATTTTACAACCCCCTTTCGCATGTATGGGGAGCCCCTTTAACTCAACAGAAAACGGCGCCATTGGCTATATGTAAAGGTATTCATAGATCACGTGATTTCACAAATTTTCGTGACAGCAGCTTCAACCGTTTTCGAATAAATCGGGTGTGACCGACAGACAGACATTGAATCGATTCTAATAAGGTTTCGTTACACACAAAAAAACTTATTATGCTACATAAAATATGAATCCCCGCCGCAGAGAGCCCCAAGACCGTTTGATACGACGGGAAAGGCACTATCGTTTGAGTATCCATGTAACATATAGGAGTCCCAGGCAGCAAGTAGGGCAAATTTCACCCCGACTAATAGGACTTACTATTAAACTAGCGAACTGATGCCCCGA